>NW_025963549.1:5936091-6236091 GCF_910591885.1 Bombus terrestris
TTGACACGTTACGATCTCTCCTTCCCACTACGACATTTATTTAATCGAAACTAACGTAAATTATGTACGAAAGGACCATATTCATAATCTAGTTTCTTAGTATTTTTAGAGAAATTTTGGTATCACTCTGATCATTTTTTAATATTTTTCAATTATGTATGTGTAATATTTGGAAATTTAATATCGTTACGAATGCTGACTTTTGTAAGGAGCATGGAATTGTTTGAAAAGAAATTATCAACTTACTGTTGCTCTCTTCCTTAATTTTAAAATATATTATATAGAAAATTTAAAAAATGGTAGTGTCACTTTGAGCACTTCAGATATTAATAAAGCAAATTATTTTAATTCTAGCAAATATGAATATGACATAATCTATTTCTAGTTTTATTAAACAAATTTAGTTTAGATAGATTAAAAAGGGACTTATAAAGGATTCATAAATAAAAAAATTGTTATATTCAAAAGATCGAGAATACAATCGACGAATTCTACAGCTAACAGATTAAACGACATACGGTAGAGTCCGTTAAAAGATGGTCAAAATTAAAATGTTCGAACTCATCTAAAAAAAGCGCTTTTTTATATCATGCAAATGAGATAACATAATTTTCTGTCCTATGACTTATTTTCTTAAAGATATCTCGCATAAACGAAAGTCAAATCGGATTATCGTGTAACAACGTACGATAGTGCATCAGGAACACTAATTCAAGCTTAGAAATGGTTAAGGAGAAGATATCGCCACACATGACAGAATGAAGCAGACTCTTTTCATCCTTTCTAAAACAACTGCCACAGTAGTTTCTATGTTGTCCTTCTGTCACTCCACAGAACGGATCTCGAACGATAATAAGCAACAGCCCGCAGGAGATTTATTACGTCTTGTAATTTGTCACGAGTCTCTGAAAGCCAATAAACACCGTATCGTTTTATTTCCAGGCTGTACGTTTCAGCACTCGCTTCGTAAAACAGATTTATCAGGTGTACTAGGAACTGCTTAGAGACAATTCAATCGTACCTAAGAGGTTAATGTAGTAAATAACAAGTCCTCTTGCGTTTGTAGTACATCGACTCGTCGCTGGGCGGCCTATAAGATATTAGTTTTCTCACTAATGTTCGCAAATGTAGAATGTATATACGGGAAACAAATCACACCTTACCCGGGTCCTTCAGCAGTGCATATGACAAAGGCGTGTGTAATGTTATGCGTTACAACTCTGTTTTGGCCGCGCACACTGACACGCATATCGCTGTGTGTGTGTTAGTTTGCGACTATTTGCATCACAGGATCCGTCAACAAACGAAGATGGAATGCAATTTGGCAAGAAGAGGAGGGAGAAGCAGCACTAACAGAGTAGCCAAACAAGTGTAATTGTTATAATTGTTATAATTGTTATAATTGTTACAATGTCATAATGTTATAATTGTTATATTGTTATATATATATCTTGTAAAACACATATTAGCAAAATAAAACAATTTCTTTTATATTATCATCTCTAAATATAATGAAAGTATTCCTTGTGTACCGTTACGAAGCTCTTTAACGCGTTAGCTACGATGCGACATTATCATTCTTTAGTGTACTCTGCTTTCGCGGATGTCTCCTACGCGTATGTGTAGTAGTTCATTCTACCGACACATTCGCTTACGGTTTGAAGTAAATTATACGTATCATTTGTCTCGCATCAGACTTTTCTTATGCTAGAAATGTTTTATAACAATGTTAACAATTTTCAAGCAGAATATATAGAATTAAAATAGTAATACCTAGATCTATATATATATATATGTCGGATTAGAGTCAGGATTAAGGAGACGGGCGTTTAATGGATTTTCATTAGAATTAGCCATTGTTGTGATACAACGGAGAGTTTATTAGCACAGGCTTATTAACAAGATTAAGCACTCGTAGCACTAGTGATAATTACCTTAGGTTCGAAACGAATCCGCGGTCACGGGATGGTAAACGTATGTTCTTGCACAGTTCAAGTCTAACTCTTTGTTAACTAGATGTGTGGTATTCACTGGTTGTAAGGCGGCACTGTCATTCGTCGATGAGATCGTACCAAAGAATGCCTCTCCGTCTCGACGATGTCGTCGAGGAAAACTATATTGCGTGGGTCTAAGGATATGAGATCCTCGGATTCGTCAAAGAAAGCTTTCGTTCCAAAGGAGAGGGAAATTAGCGCTATTGCTAATTGGTCGATCTCCATATCGGCGTTTTGAAAGAGATGCTGGCCGCCCTTGAGGGGAGGTTGTTGACGGGGGGCAACGCTCGTGGAGGATAGATTTCTCCTATCTTCCCGTAGTTGCAACAAAGTCTATTTGACGGACTTCGCTTGACTAAATCTTAAGATCTATAGCGGGTCCTCACGTTAGCTAAACATACGCCGCAAAGGCATGCCGACACCCGGCGATCATCTTACCCGGAGGACAAAATCTGCGTGTGGCGGGCCGCGGGATAGAAACTATTGAAGTATTTACTGCCACGTGTCGCTACGACTATTTCTTTTAAGGAGAGGTATAGAGTTACTCTGTGCCTTTGTTAGATAAAACGTTCATCCCTTTGACCGCGGCTACGTTCGGCGACTGATTGTCGCCTCGAGCCCAAGCTCATGATCATAAATCTCGAACAATCGGAGCGGCATTTGTTTAATCTAAGTTACAGAGTTGCGGTATTCCCGCGAATCCAAGGAGGAGCTCCGGCGTTCTTTCATCTCCGACACGGCCACTCTGACTATCACACGTCCTCGGGTGTAGCTACAATATTGAGTTTTCTTAACGTTAGTCTCGGTACAATTAACATTGTTTACAATTTAACTTAATGTCTAAATAAGCTGAGGGTCCAGTGTAACAACAAAATTTTGTTCGGAGGTTTGACAACAAAAGGAATAGAAGAGAACATGAATTAGTAACGTTGTAATTAGTATCGGAAGTGCTAGTTGCATCCTGTGGGTTATCAGTCGGGTCATAACGGCGAAATGGACCGGTCTCGATTTCGTACCCCAATGGATCTCGTTTTTCTAGATCGCACGACCGCACCAAACTTCGTAACACTGTAGCTCATGATGCGCGTGAACACATCACTTGCCCCTTAGTCGAGCTTCATAACACTATAGCTCATGGTGCGCGTGAACACATCACTTGCCCCTTTACCGAGCTTCATAGCTCTATAGCTCATGGTGCGCGTGAACACATCATTTGCCTCTTTACCGAGCTTCATAACATACTCCGTAAGGTGCTACGGTCTTTGTGCTAAGGATCTTCCGAGATCGAGGTACTCATGTCGTCGTGGTCACTGTTATTGCCGTCACTACCGACGTCCAACTCAGCGGGAACGCGACTGTCCGGCATTTTTCTTAATCTGTCGTGACTGTCTTTATACGATCGTTTGCCGTCTAGCGTTTTTAGAATATATCTATCTCCTTCCAAAATCTCGGTTATTACAAATGGACCCTTGAATTTCGGCTCTAGCTTGGTTTGGTTTCTTTCCTCGTTCTTGCGTAGTACGAAGTCGCCGAGGTTAAACCTAACCACTTTAGCTTTGTTCCTATCAAATCTTTCTTTGTCGTATTGGGCGTTACTTTCTATGTTCTGTACGGCCTGCTGCCTTACATCGGAGATATCGACTTCTTTTTCTTCGATATTGTCGGGTAGCAATAGGTCATACGGTCTCGCCGATCTACCGATTAGTAGCTGTAAAGGGCTCGAATTGGTCACGCGGTTGACGGTGCAGTTCAACGCTAGCTACATTTCCCCAATCGCGTCTTGCCACGGCCGCCCGGTCGTCTCTACTGTCGTGAACATGTTTTTCAACGTGCCCATAACACGTTCTACTTGTCCGTTAGCCCTACTGGCACCGGTCGCTATCAAGTGAACTTTAATTCGTTTGCTTTCGCAGAACTCGCGAAATTCTTTACCCGTAAAACACCTTCCCTGGTCCGCTATTATCCGACAGGGACTCCCGAATAAAAATATAGCGGATTTAAGCGCTTTAATGGTGTTAAGAGAATCTATCCTACGAGTATGATGCAGGTATACGAATTTAGTGAAGGCGTCGATCAACACAATGACGTACTCCGTCGAATCGCTTTTACCACTCAGCTTGCCCGTTATATCCATGTGGACCGTGTGCCAAGGTATGCTGGCCTTGGGTATGGGATGTAGTTCGGCTTGTATCTTACCTGAACTAGCCTTCGAAACTCTACAAGCATGGCAGTTCTCTACGAACTTGCGAACGTACTTCGCCATTCCTTCGAACCAGTAATACTCGTACAGTTTCTCGAGCGTCTTATCCCAACCCAAGTGCATAATTGACTGATGCACATGGTTAATAACGGACCACCTAAACCCTCTTGGAACAATAGGTAAACTGAGAGTCCTGCCTCTTCTTTGAATTTTCCGGTAGAGAGTACCGGACCGTAATTCGTAAGTATTCGCGATGTCTTCCGCGAGCTCATCATTTTGCAACTTTTCGACAATTCCCGAAATTTGGGGGTCACGACGTTGTTCGGCTAGTAGCCAATCTTCCGAAATTTCGGCCAGATTAACCATTTTCTCTTTGATTTTGTCGAATCTAATAGGGTCAACGCCTGTGGGATTGCGCGAAAAGAAATCTACGTGGGCCATTCGCTTGCCCTCCAGATACACAATGTCGAAGGTAAACGTTTGCAAGTAAGCCCACCACCTGTGTACCCTGTCATTCAAATGTACTTTGCTCTTAGACGCCTTTAATGAATTGCAGTCTGTGACGACAAGAAATTCCCGTCCGTGCAGATAGTGGCGGAAATGTTTTATGGCGTTTACAACGGCTAATGTTTCGAGTTCATAAGAGTGATATCTGGATTCCGTGAGGCTGGTTCTTTTACTATAGTATTCCACTACTCGATTTTTACCTTCCACCTTGTGCATCAAAATAGCCCTAAATCCTTCGGAGCTAGCATCGGTATGTAATTCTATTGGATAATTGGCGTCAAATAGCATTAACACCAGTGCGTCGGTCAGAACGGAGATTACCTCTTGTCTTATTTTTTCGTGCCTGTCTGCCCATGTTATATTTTTACTGCCGAACGTAAGCGCGTATAAGGGTTTTAACAATTGTGAAAATTTAGGGATGAACTTCCGAAAGTACGAGACTAGCCCTATGAACTGCCTGAGCTGTGTGACGGTCGTCGGCGCGGGTAGGGAGCTTAAGGCATATACTTTACCCGGATTGGGACGGACTTCTCCGTTCTGGATTACGTATCCCAAATAGAGTATCGACGTCTTCAGGAAAGAGCATTTAGAAAAGTTAAACGAAAACCCGGCGTTTACAAGGGTACTTAACACGATGTCCAACCTCTCTAAGGCTTGGTCTATTGAGTCGGCAATAATTAGGACGTCATCCAAATAGACAACGACGTAGGAATACGCAAGGTCGCCCAGGGCATTGAAAATGGCCCTCTGAAAAACGGACGGTGCATTTTTCAATCCGAACGGCATCGTTACGTACTCGTACTGCCCGTCGGGTGTAACGAACGCCGTGTATTCCGCCGAATTGGGGTGTATAGGAATTTGGTGGAACCCGCTGGCCATGTCCAGGCTAATGAAGTATTTCGCCGTTTGTAACCTCGCGATTTGGTCCGCGATAAGAGGTAGGGAGTACCGATCCGCGACCGTATTCTTATTTAACGCTCGAAAATCTACGCACAATCTATCCGAACCGTTCTTTTTCTTCACGAGTAGCATGGGGCTCGCGAACGGCGAATTGCTAGGTCTTATAATGTTAGCTCTGAGTAGTTCGCTGATTCGCGCTCGTACGATTCTCCGCTCTTCCTCGCTAAGTCTATAGGGGCTTCTTTGGACGGTGATGTTAGGATCGATCAACCATATTTCTAATTGGCCCGTATTTACGCGGGTACGTGGAAACCCGTGATGAACGAGTTTTTGAATCTGTCGAGAATGGAAATCAATCGGTCTTTATCGTCGCCGAGTACCTCGGTGTCTACATCATTGAGATCGATCGCAGGTTCGGCGATATTATTACAGATATTAACCGTTTTCGACTTACAAATATCGAGGCTATTGCGCGTCATGTGTACGTCGAAGCCTTGGCTTAAAATTTCGCACCCAATAATAATATCGTGTTTTAAGTAATTGTCGGCAAGGACGTGAAAAATTACCTCCAGTGTAAGACCGCTGATACATACGGCGGACAGAATTTGGGTCGTACTCTTAACGCAAGTGTTCCCAATTCCTCGCATTACAACTATCTCGGTCGTTCTCTTGCCGGAAAATTTTGAGGCTACCGATTCTTTGATTAATGAGCATTCAGCTCCGGAATCAAAGCAAAACAGGAACGACTCACCCTGGTGACTTAATTTACCGGTCGGGGCCTCCACCACGCAGAAGTTAACCTGGCGCTCCTCTCTCGTAGCGGGGTTTCCTCTACGTAAGGTCGGGCAGTTGGGCGCGATGTGGCCCTCCTCGTTACACCTGTAGCAGGACACCTTCGAAGACGTGGCAGCCCGGTTTTCCCCTGGTTTTCGATTGCGTTTCTCCGCCTCCAGTCTTGTCCTCTCGCGGCACTCAGATGCTTTATGTCCGTGTCTACCGCAGTGGTAGCACTTGTATCGGGAGTCAGAAGGCTTATGCCGTTTAGCTTCGGGACCCGCGGAGGAGTTGCTTACTGAAGACGCCGGCCTCTTCACAGAAACGGAGAGCGCTGTCATTTCGCCTGTGAGCTGGTCCTCGGTCTTGATATCGTTTGTGAGTGCTATCCGTAGGACGCGCTGGTCCTGTGATCCTATATGAAGGAGCACGGCAGCGTTAACTATCTCGTCCTTGGTGCACCTTTCCCACCTCGCCATCAGGAAGGAACGTAAACGGCTGCTGTAATCTCCCAGGGTTTCACCCTCCAGTCGTGCTTGATTTTTTATCTTCCATAGCGCCGTGGCAGCAGTTTCTTTCCCACCAAAGCGTGTAAGGAAACGGTCTTTAAACTTTGGCCAAGAGGAAATTTGAGTAGCAGGTATCTGTGTAAGCCACTGTGCTGCCGAGCTTTCTAGAGCGGCATTCAAGGCACAAAGTAGCGCACCGCCATGCAAAGGTTTTTCTTCCATGATCACGTCAACAGTCGCACACCATGCGGCTGGGTCGGAGCCCAAGCTTCCGGGGTTAAAACGTGGTAGCGAAAATTTTTCAAGTGCCACCCCATCCTTCTTTGTTAGTGTATGATATACGTCACGCATGAATTCCATTTGCTGTTTCATCCTTGCTAACAGGTTCATGTATCCCACTTCTGATGTCGGATTAAAGTCAGGATTAAGGAGATGGGCGTTTAATGGATTTTCATTAGAATTAGCCATTGTTGTGATACAACGGAGAGTTTATTAGCACAGGCTTATTAACAAGATTAAGCACTCGTAGCACTAGTGATAATGACCTTAGGTTCGAAACGAATCCGCGGTCACAGGATGGTAAACGTATGTTCTCGCACAGTTCAAGTCTAACTCTTTGTCAACTAGATGTGTGGTATTCACTGGTAGTAAGGCGGCAATGTCATTCGTCGATGAGGTCGTACCAAAGAATGCCTCTCCGTCTCGACGATGTCGTCGAGGAAAACTATATTGGGTGGGTCTAAGGATATGAGATCCTCGGATTCGTCAAAGAAAGCTTTCGTTCCAAAGGAGAGGGAAATTAGCGCTATTGCTAATTGGTCGATCTCCATATCGGCGTTTTGAAAGAGATGCTGGCCGCCCTTGAGGGGAGGTTGTTGACGGGGGGCAACGCTCGTGGAGGATAGATTTCTCCTATCTTCCCGTAGTTGCAACAAAGTCTATTTGACGGACTTCGCTTGACTAAATCTTAAGATCTATAGCGGGTCCTCACGTTAGCTAAACATACGCCGCAAAGGCATGCCGACACCCGGCGATCATCTTACCCGGAGGACAAAATCTGCGTGTGGCGGGCCGCGGGATAGAAACTATTGAAGTATTTACTGCCACGTGTCGCTACGACTATTTCTTTTAAGGAGAGATATAGAGTTACTCTGTGCCTTTGTTAGATAAAACGTTCATCCCTTTGACCGCGGCTACGTTCGGCGACTGATTGTCGCCTCGAGCCCAAGCTCATGATCATAAATCTCGAACAATCGGAGCGGCATTTGTTTAATCTAAGTTACAGAATTGCGGTATTCCCGCGAATCCAAGGAGGAGCTCCGGCGTTCTTCCATCTCCGACATATATATATATACACACACACACACGTATATATATTCAATTTAAATAAATTAAATTTGTATTGTTGAATTTAATAAAATTACATTTAAATAAATATATGCTATTGTAATTTCAATTTTTCTTTCTTAAGAATTAATTAATGAAAATGATTATCAGTATTAAATTAAATTTTTATAATCAGTGTTGATTTAAATTTTTAAAATTAATTTGAAAAATAATAATAGCAAATATTTTACAATACAATCTAATAGTTGACCTATCAATTAAGTATATACAGTAATGTCGTAAATATATTATTTCTTTTATAAAAAATTTAAAAATGTAGCTTAATCGAATAATTTAAAATTTATATAAAAATTTATTATAAATAGTATTTATGAATTTAGTATAATTTAATTTAAATAGTTTAAAAGTAGGGTGTATTAAATCTAGTTGGGAGTTAATAGATTTGATATTTTATTATGTTTAAAATTTATTAAGAGTAGAAACAGCATAGAATTAAATTATTATTGGTTTCAGTATGTGTTTCGTTTCTACCGGTAAGGATAGTGTTCCTGGTGTACCGTTACGAAGCTCTTTCACGCGTTAGCTACGATGCGACACTATGTTTCTTTAGTGTAATATGCTTTCCCGGATGTCTACTACGCGTCTCTGTAGTAGTTCAATCTACCGACACATTCGCTTACCATTTGAGGTAAATTATACGTACCATTTGTCTCGCAACAGACTTTTCTTATCCTCGAAATGTTTTATAACAATGTTAACAATATTCATGCAGAATATATAGAATTAAAATAGTAACACCTAGATCTGTATATATATATATATGTCGGATTAGAGTCAGGATTAAGGAGACGGGCGTTTAATGGATTTTCATTAGAATTAGCCATTGTTGTGATACAACGGAGAGTTTATTAGCACAGGCTTATTAACAAGATTAAGCACTCGTAGCACTAGTGATAATGACCTTAGGTTCGAAACGAATCCGCGGTCACGGGATGGTAAACGTATGTTCTCGCACAGTTCAAGTCTAACTCTTTGTTAACTAGATGTGTGGTATTCACTGGTTGTAAGGCGGCACTGTCATTCGTCGATGAGATCGTACCAAAGAATGCCTCTCCGTCTCGACGATGTCGTCGAGGAAAACTATATTGGGTGGGTCTAAGGATATGAGATCCTCGGATTCGTCAAAGAAAGCTTTCGTTCCAAAGGAGAGGGAAATTGGCGCTATTGCTAATTGGTCGATCTCCATATCGGCGTTTTGAAAGAGATGCTGGCCGCCCTTGAGGGGAGGTTGTTGACTGGGGGCAACGCTCGTGGAGGATAGATTTCTCCTATCTTCCCGTAGTTGCAACAAAGTCTATTTGACGGACTTCGCTTGACTAAATCTTAAGATCTATAGCGGGTCCTCACGTTAGCTAAACATACGCCGCAAAGGCATGCCGACACCCGGCGATCATCTTACCCGGAGGACAAAATCTGCGTGTGGCGGGCCGCGGGATAGAAACTATTGAAGTATTTACTGCCACGTGTCGCTACGACTATTTCTTTTAAGGAGAGGTATAGAGTTACTCTGTGCCTTTGTTAGATAAAACGTTCATCCCTTTGACCGCGGCTACGTTCGGCGACTGATTGTCGCCTCGAGCCCAAGCTCATGATCATAAATCTCGAACAATCGGAGCGGCATTTGTTTAATCTAAGTTACAGAGTTGCGGTATTCCCGCGAATCCAAGGAGGAGCTCCGGCGTTCTTTCATCTCCGACATATATATATATACACAGACACACACGTATATATATTCAATTTAAATAAATTAAATTTGTATTGTTGAATTTAATAAAATTACATTTAAATAAATATATGCTATTGTAATTTCAATTTTTCTTTTTTAAGAATTAATTAATAAAAATGATTATTAATATTAAAGTAAATTTTTCTAATCAGTGTTGATTTAAATTTTTTAAATTAATTTGAAAAATAATAATAGCAAATATTTTAGATGACAATCTAATAGTTGATCTATCAATTAAGTATATACAGTAATGTCGTAAATATATTATTTCTTTATAAAAAATTTAAAAATGTAGTTTAATCGAAAAATTTAAAATTTATATAAAAATTTATTCTAAACATTATTTATGAATTTTGTATGATTTAATTTAAATATTTTAAAAGTAGGGTGCATTAAATCTAGTTGGGAGTTAATAGATTTGATATTTTATTATTTTTAAAATTTATTAAAAGTAGAAACAGCATAGAATTAAATTATTATTGGTTTCAGTATGTGTATCGTTTCTACCAGTAAGGAGAGGGTTCCTGGTGGACCGTTACGAAGCTCTTTAACGCATTAGCTACGATGCGACACTATCTCTCTTTAGTGTACTATGCTTTCGCGGATGTCTACTACGCGTCTCTGTAGTAGTTCAATCTACCGACACATTCGCTTACCGTTTGAAGTAAATTATACGTATCATTTGTCTCGCATCAAAATTTTCTTATCCTCGAAATGCTTTATAACAATGTTAACAATATTCATGCAGAATATATAGAATTAATATAGTAACACCTAGATCTATATATATATATATGTCGGAGATGAAAGAATACTGGAACCTTCCCTTCGGAACTTTGGGAAGACCCCTAGTATTGTAATTTAGATTTCACCATAGCCGAATTAAGAAACTGTTGTCATTCGCTTCGACTGTATTTATTTGAGATTTATGATAGTGAGCTCGGGCTCGAGGCGACAACCAGTCGCCGAACGTAGTCGCGGTCAAGGGATGAACGTTTTATCTAACAGAGGCATGAAGTAACTCTATATCTTTCCTTAAAAGAAATACTTGGGACGGGGCACGACGGTAAACATTTCAACGATATCTGTCCCGTGGCTCGCCACACGCAGACTTTGTCCTTCGGGTAAGACGATTGCCAGATGCCAACGCATCTTCACAGTATATGTTTAGCTGGGCGAGGACCCGCTACGAATATTAAATTTCAATTACACAAAGTCTCTCAAATAGACAAATGGCCTCTGCCCCAACTACGGGAAGATAAGAGAAATCTATCCTTCCACGAACGACGCTTCTCGCTAGCAACTTTCCCCCAAGGACAGCTAATATCTTTCTCTAACCACCAACATGGAAATTGACCAATTAACTGCAACGTCAATTTCCCTCACCCTTTGAGCGAAGACTTTTCTCCGCGAATCCGATGATCTCGTGCCCTTAGGCACACCCATCATAGTTTTCTTCGACAGCGTCACCGCGACGGAGAGGCACTCTCTAGTGCGATCTCATCAGTAATCGACCTGTCTTTCGTATACGAAATAATTGCCCCCGTGCTCTAACATATAGTGTAACTTAGACGCAAACGAAGGGTAAAGTCCAGTATCCGTTGACCGCGGATTCGTTAGTGAGCCTAGGATCATTGTCATTAGCTTCTCGAGTATCTAATTATCGCGATTACTTGTCCAATTCCATCATAGTCATATCTGCACTAGTAAATATCTCCTCTATTGCATAATGATCACGTCTAGCGCCAATAGGGATTCGTTTCACGCCCTCAACCCTATCTCAAATCTTAACGCCAACCCGACATCAGAAGTGGGATCAGTGCCGATTATAACAGTGCTAGAACTTACGATCATCGTGCGCAAGTCGCAAGTCGTGCGCAATTCAGTCGCTAGTGCAAATCGAGTGTGAAACCTAAGAATTATCGCTACCACGTTTAACCCTTAAAATCGCGTGCTCCGAATCCGCTGCATGATGCGCAGCTGCCAACCTGATTATGGAAGGAAACTATAATTTCAATAACGGGTGGCGAGTCGACTTCTACGTACTGGAAGCACCAACGGATAGATCAAGTCATCTGGGTGAGTCGTTTCCATTTTACTCCGATTCGGGAGCCGAGCGTTCACTAATTAAAGAGTCCGCGGCCTCGAGATTTTCTGGCAAAGGAATGACTGACATATTAGTAATGCGAGGAGTAGGGAATACCTGTATTAAACATACGCCTCCCATTTGTTCATTGTGTGTATTAATGATTTTTACATCAAAGATAATTTCTCATGTCCTTGCTGATAGTTATTTGAAATATGATGTCGCGATTAGTTGCGGGACTCTAAGTCTGGTTTTTGACGTAACATTACACAAAATAGCCTCGCTATGTGTAAAACAAAAATGATTGGTGTCTGTAATGAAACCACTGCAAACGAGATCGTCGTTAATGAAGTTGACGCTGATGTACATGGTAATAATAAAAGTCGATCAATTTCTCTTCTCGACAAATTCAAAGATTCATTCGTTACGGGTTTTCTACGTATTCGTGTAAATGCAGGCCGGTTAGAAACACGATTAACTGATCCTAACACCACTGTAGGAGGAAGTCCTTAGAGACTTAGCGAGGAGGAGCGAAGAGCGGTACGTGAGAAAACAAGCGTTCTAATTAAAGCAAAGATTATAAGGCCTAGTAATTCGCCATTAGCGAGCCGTAACTCGTGAAGAAAAAAAAAACGGCTCAGATAGATTACGAGTGGATCCCCGAGATCTAAATCAAAGTATCGTCGCGGATCGGTACCCTTTACTCCTTATTGCGGATCAAGTCGCGAGATTGCAAGAGGCGAGATATTTTATTAGCCTGGATATGGCCAGCGGGTTTCACCAAATTTCTATTTATCCTAATCCAACGGAGTTGCAGCGTTCGTTACCCCGACAGACAATATGAGTAGATAACGATGCCGTCTGGACTGAAAAATTGCACCGTCCGTCTTTCGGAGGGTCATTCGCAAGGCCTTAGGTGACCTCGCCCATTCGTACGTTGTCATTTATTTCAATGACGTCCTAATTATTGCCAACTCGATAGATCAAGCTTTAGAAAGATTGAACACCGTATTAGATACCCTTGTAAAAGCCGGATTCTCTTTTAATTTTGCGAAACGTTCTTTTTTAAAGACATCGGTGCTCTATTTGCGATATGTGATTCATAACGGAGAAGTTCGTCCTAACCCGGGTAAAATACACACCTTAAGTTCTTCACCTGTGCCAACGACCGTTACACAGTTCAGGCAGTTCATAGGGTTAGCTCCGTACTTCCGAAAATTCATCCCTAAATTCTCACAGACGATGAAATCCCTGTATGCGCTCATCTCAGATAACAGAAATATAACTTGGACAGATAGACACGAGAAAATAAGACAACAGGTAGTTTCCGCCCTGACCGACGCGCCGGTGCTAACGATATTCAACCCCAATTACCCGATAGAACTACATACTGACGCTAGCTCGGAGAGTTACGGGGTGATTTTGACGCATCAAGCCGAAGGTAAGAACAAGGTAATAGAGTATTACAGTAAAAGAACCAGCCCCGCGGAATCCAAATATCACTCCTATGAACTCAATACATTAGCTATCGTAAACGCCGTAAAACATTTCTGTCACTATCTATAGGGACGGGAATTTCTTGTCGTCACGGATTGCAACTCGTCGAAAGCATCGAGTGATAAAGTACATTTAAATGACAGGGACCATAGGTGATGGGCTTACTTGCAGACTTTTATTTTTGACATTATGTATCGGGAAAGTAAACGGACGGCTCACAAATTTCTTGTCGCGAAACCCCACAGGCGTTGACCCTATTAAATTCAACAAAATCAAAGAGAAAATAGTTGACTGGCCGAAATTTCGGAAGATTGGCTATTAGCGGGACAACGTCGTGATTCTCAAACCTTGGAAATCGTCAAGGGATTGCAAAACGATGGACTCGCGGAAGACATCGCGAGTACATACGAATTACGGTTCGGTACTCTGCACCGGAGGATACAAAGAAATGGCAGGATTCTCTGTGTACCTACAGTCCCAAGATGTTTTAGATAGTCTGTTATAAACCATGTGCACCGGTCAATTATGCACTTAGGTTGGGAGAAAACGCTGGAGAAACTATACGAGTATCACTGGTTCGAAGGAATGGCGAAGTACGTTCGCCGATTCATTGAGAACTGTCATGCTTGTCAAGTTTCGAAAGCTAGTTTAGGTAAGATACAAGCCGAACTGCATCCTATACCTAAGACCAGCATACCCTGGCATACGGTCCACATGGACATAACAGGTAAGTTGAATGGTAAAAGCAATTCGAAGGAGTACGTCATTGTTTTGATCGACGTCTTCACTAAATTCGTATACCTGCATCATACTCGTAAGATAGATTCCCTTAACACCATTAAAGCGCTTAAATTCGCTATATTTTTATTCGGAAGTCCCTGCCGGATAAAAGCAGATCAGGAAAGATGTTCTAAGGGTAGAGAATTTCGAGTATTTTGCGAAAGCAAACGAATTGAAGTTCGCCTGATAGCGACCGGTGCTAGTAGAGCCAATAGACAGGTAGAGCGTGTTATGCGTATATTGAAAATATGTTCACGGTAGTAGAGACGACCGGGCGGTCATGGCAAGACGCGATTGGGGAAATACAATTGGCCCTGAATAGCACCACCAACCGCGTGACTAAGGCGAGCCCACTGGAACTACTAATCGGTAGGACAGCAAGACCGTACGACTTGTTGCTACCTGATAGCGTTGAAGAAAGAGAAATAGATATCTCCGATGTAAGATAACAGGCGAAAAAAAAAATATAGCAAGTAGCGCCAAACACGACAAAGAAAGATTCGATAACACCACAGCTAAAGTGGCTAGGTTTAAAGACGGTGATTTCGTATTGCGCAAAATCGAGGAAAGAAACCAAACCAAGTTAGATCCAAAGTTTAGGGGCCCATTCGTAATAGCAGAGATTTTGGAAGGGAATAGATATACTTTAAAGACATTATAATGTCAATTTCTTTAGATTTCCAGGGTAGTAGGAAAATAAGCAATTAGGAAGATAAAATGACATAATGCGAGGAATTTGTAAAAACAGCTGAGCAAATCGATTACAGGTATATGATTAGACAATTAGAATTGTTCTGTGAGCCCATAAGCCAATTAGCATGCCCTTGGGAGCTAGGGAAGCAGGAAAGCCCTGTAGGTATGTTATTAAGGGGAGTTTCCAGAAACAATGTTTGACTTGTTCATTGGCTGCCAACTCTTGAATATGTAGAGTTAAAATATCTAATATCTAATCTGGAAATTTATATCACAACTGTATACATTCGCTGATCTCTAAAAAATTTAATTTTGTATTTAATGTGCGTCAATGTCGATCGTTTGAAATTATAATTTTTCAGAGGAAAATTATAATATAATTACGTGGTCGTACAACATTATAGAATGAATTTCTTTAGATGTCCAGGGTAGTAGGAAAATAAGCAATTAGGAAGATAGAATGACATAATGCGAGGAATTTGTAAAAACAGTTGAGCAAATCGATTACAGGTATATGATTAGACAATTAGGATTGTTCTGTGATCCTATAAGCCAATTAGCATGCCCTCGGGAGCTAGGGAAGCAGGAAAACCCTGGTGGTATGTTATTAAGGGGAGTTTCCAGAAACAATGTTTGACTTGTTCATTGGCTGCCAAGTCTTGAATATGTAGAGTTAAAATATCTAATATCTAATCTGGAAATTTATATCACAACTCTATACATTCGCTGATCTCTAAAAAATTTAATTTTGTATTTAATGTGCGTCTATGTCGATTGTTTGAAATTATAATTTTTCAGAGGAAAATTATAATATAATTACCTGGTCGTACAACATTGTAGAATCAATTTCTTTAGATTTCCAGGGTAGTAGTAAAATAAGCAATTCGGAAGAAAAAATGCGTAATCGAGGAATTTTTAAAAACAGTTGAGCAAATCGATTACTGGTATATGATTAGACAATTAGAATTGTTCTGTGAGCCTATGAGCCAATTAGCATGCCCTCGGCAGCTAGGGAAGCAGGTAAGTCCTGTAGGTATATTATGAAGGGGAGTTTCCAGAAACAATGTTAGATTTGTTCATTGGCTGCCAACTCTTGAATATGTAGAGTTAAAATATCTAATATCTAATATGGAAATTTATATCACTACTCTATACATTCGCTGATCTCTAAAAAATTTAATTTTGTATTTAATGTGCGTCTATGTCGATCGTTTGAAATTATAATTTTTCAGAGGAAAATTATAGTATAATGACCTGGGCGTACAACACTGTAGAATCAATATGTTTAGATATCCAGGGTAGTAGGAAAATAAGCAATTAGGAAGATAGAATGACATAATGCGAGGAATTTGTAAAAACAGTTGAGCAAATCGATTACTGGTATATAATTAGACAATTAGAATTGTTCTGTGAGTCTATGCGCCAATCAGCATGCTCTCGGGAGCTAGGGAAGCAGGAAAGTCCTGGAGGTATGTTATTAATGGGAGTTTCCAGAAACAATGTTAGATTTGTTCATTGGCTGCCAACTCTTGAATATGTAGAGTTAAAATATCTAACATCTAATCTGGAAATTTATATCAAAACTGTAAACATTGGCTGATCTCTAAAAAATTTAATTTTGTATTTAAAGTGCGTCTATGTCGATCGTTTGAAATTATAATTTTTCAGAGGAAAATTATAAAACAATTATCTGCTCGTACAACATTGTAGAACCAATTTGTTTAGATTTCCAGGGTAGTACGAAAATGAGGGAGCATGAAAAGATATCCCTGAAAGGTTTTACCGAGGTTGTCTGTTCTCAAAGCAGACGATGACGGAGGAGGGGGTTTTAGTGGGCATGGCAACAACGTCCGCCCGAGTCCCAAGGAACCCAGTGATGCGGTCACTGAGCATGCGAAACATCATTTCCCCCTCCACGCAAACGAAAAAAAGGGTAGTAGGAAAAGAAGCAATTCGGAAGATAAAATGACATAATGCGAGGAATTTGTAAAAACAGTTGATCAAATCGATTACAGGTATATGATTAGACAATTAAGATTGTTCTGTGAGCCTATAAGCCAAATAGCATGCCCTCGGGAGCTAGGGAAGCAGGAAAACCCTGGTGGTATGTTATTAAGGGGAGTTTCCAGAAACAATGTTTGACTTGTTCATTGGCTGCCAAGTCTTGAATATGTAGAGTTAAAATATCTAATATCTAATCTGGAAATTTATATCACAACTCTATACATTGGCTGATCTCTAAAAAATTTAATTTTGTATTTAATGTGCGTCTATGTCGATAGTTTGAAATTATAATTTTTCAGAGGAAAATTATAGTATAATGACCTGGGCGTACAACACTGTAGAATCAATTTGTTTATATTTCCAGGGTAGTAGGAAAATAAGCAATTAGGAAGATAGAATGACATAATGCGAGGAATTTGTAAAAACAGGTGAGCAAATCGATTACTGGTATATGATTAGACAATTAGAATTGTTCTGTGAGTCTATGAGCCAATCAGCATGCCCTCGGGAGCTAGGGAAGCAGGAAAGTCCTGGAGGTATGTTATTAAGGGGAGTTTCCAGAAACAATGCTAGATTTGTTCATTGGCTGCCAACTCTTGAATATGTAGAGTTAAAATATCTAATATCTAATCTGGAAATTTATATCAAAACTGTAAACATTGGCTGATCTCTAAAAAATTTAATTTTGTATTTAAAGTGCGTCTATGTCGATCGTTTGAAATTATAATTTTTCAGAGGAAAATTATAAAATAATTATCTGCTCGTACAACATTGTAGAACCAATTTGTATAGATTTCCAGGGTAGTACGAAAATGAGGGAGCATGAAAAGTCATCCCTGAAAGGTTTTTCCGAGGTTGTCTGTCCTCAAAGCAGACGATGACGGAGGAGGGGGTTTTAGTGGGCATGGCAACAACGTCCGCCCGAGTCCCACAGAACCCAGTGATGCGGTCACTGAGCATGCGAAACATCATTTCCCCTCCACGCAAAGGAAAAAAAGGGTAGTAGGAAAAGAAGCAATTCGGAAGATAAAATGACATAATGCGAGGAATTTGTAAAAACAGTTGATCAAATCGATTACAGGTATATGATTAGACAATTAAGATTGTTCTGTGAGCCTATAAGCCAATTAGCATGCCCTCGGGAGCTAGGGAAGAAGGAAAACCCTGGTGGTATGTTATTAAGGGGAGTTTCCAGAAAAAATGTTTGACTTGTACATTGGCTGCCAAGTCTTGAATATGTAGAGTTAAAATATCTAATATCTAATCTGGAAATTTATATCACAACTCTATACATTGGCTGATCTCTAAAAAATTAAATTTTGTATTTAATGTGCGTCTATGTCGATAGTTTGAAATTATAATTTTTCAGAGGAAAATTATAATATAATTACGTGGTCGCACAACATTGTAGAATCAATTTCTTTAGATATCCAGGGTAGTAGGAAAATAAGCAATTAGGAAGATAAAATGACATAATGCGTGGAATTTGTAAAAACAGTTGAGCAAATCGATTACTGGTATATGATTATACAATTAGAATTGTTCTGTGAACCTATGAGCCAATCAGCATGCCCTCGGGAGCTAGGGAAGCAGGAAAGTCCTGGAGGTATGATATTACGGGGAGTTTCCAGAAACAATGTTAGATTTGTTCATTGGCTGCCAACTCTTGAATATGTAGAGTTAAAATATCTAATATCTAATATGGAAATTTATATCACAACTGTATACATTCGCTGATCTCTAAAAAATTTAATTTTGT
The DNA here is from genome assembly GCF_910591885.1 of Bombus terrestris. NCBI lineage: Eukaryota > Metazoa > Arthropoda > Insecta > Hymenoptera > Apidae > Bombus > Bombus terrestris. Next base: position 5,954,928 of record NW_025963549.1, read on the forward strand.
AATTAATGTGCGTCTATGTCGATCGTTTGAAATTATAATTTTTCAGAGGAAAATTATAGTATAATGACCTGGGCGTACAACACTGTAGAATCAATTTGTTTAGATTTCCAGGGTAGTAGGAAAATAAGCAATTAGGAAGATAGAATGACATAATGCGAGGAATTTGTAAAAACAGTTGAGCAAATCGATTACTGGTATATGATTAGATAATTAGAATTGTTCTGTGAGTCTATGAGCCAATAAGCATGCTCTCGGGAGCTAGGGAAGCAGGAAAGTCCTGGAGGTATGTTATTAAGGGGAGTTTCCAGAAACAATGTTAGATTTGTTCATTGGCTGCCAACTCTTGATGATGTAGAGTTAAAATATCTAATATCTAATCTGGAAATTTATATCAAAACTGTAAACATTGGCTGATCTCTAAAAAATTTAGTTTTGTATTTAAAGTGCGTCTATGTCGATCGTTTGAAATTATAATTTTTCAGAGGAAAATTATAATATAATTACCTGCTCGTACAACATTGTAGAACCAATTTGTTTAGATTTCCAGGGTAGTATGAAAATGAGGGAGCATGAAAAGACATCCCTGAAAGGTTTTACCGAGGTTGTCTGTCCTCAAAGCAGACGATGACGGCGGAGGGGGTTTTAGTGGGCATGGCAACAACGTCCGCTCGAGTCCCACAGAACCCAGTGATGCGGTCACTGAGCATGCGAAACATCATTTCCCCCTCCATGCAAAGGAAAAAAAAGGGTAGTAGGAAAAGAAGCAATTCGGAAGATAAAATGACCTAATGCGAGGAATTTGTAAAAACAGTTGAGCAAATCGATTACAGGTATATGATTAGACAATTAGAATTGTTCTGTGAGCCTATGAGCCAATTAGCATGCCCTCGGCAGCTAGGGAAGCAGGTAAGTCCTGTAGGTATGTTATGAAGGGGAGTTTCCAGAAACAATGTTAGATTTGTTCATTGGCTGCCAACTCTTGAATATGTAGAGATAAAATATCTAATATCTAATATGGAAATTTATATCACAACTCTATACATTCGCTGATCTCTAAAAAATTTAATTTAGGATTTAATGTGCGTCTATGCCTATTGTTTGAAATTATAATTTTTCAGAGGAAAATTATAATATAATTATCTGGTCGTACAACATTGTAGAATCAATTTCTTTAGATTTCCAGGGTAGTAGGAAAATAAGCAATTCAGAAGAAAAAATGCGTAATCGTGGAATTTGTAACAACAGCTGAGCAAATCGATTACAGGTATGTGATTAGACAATTAGAATTGTTCTCTGAGCCTATGAGTCAATCAGCATGTCCTCGAGAGCTAGGGAAGCGGGAAAGTCCTGGAGGTATGATATTAAGGGGAGTTTCCAGAAACAATGTTAGATTTGTTCATTGGCTGCCAACTCTTGAATATGTAGAGTTAAAATATCTAATATCTAATATGGAAATTTATATCACAACTGTATACATTCGCTGATCTCTAAAAAATTTAATTTTGTATTTAATGTGCGCCTATGTCGATCGTTTGAAATTATAATTTTTCAGAGGAAAATTATAGTATAATGACCTGGGCGTACAACACTGTAGAATCAATTTGTTTATATTTCCAGGGTAGTAGGAAAATAAGCAATTAGGAAGATAGAATGACATAATGCGGGGAATTTGTAAAAACAGTTGAGCAAATCGATTACTGGTATATGATTAGACAATTAGAATTGTTCTGTGAGTCTATGAGCCAATCAGCATGCTCTCGGGAGCTAGGGAAGCAGGAAAGTCCTGGAGGTATGTTATTAAGGGGAGTTTCCAGAAACAATGTTAGATTTGTTCATTGGCTGCCAACTCTTGAATATGTAGAGTTAAAATATCTAATATCTAATATGGAAATTTATATCACAACTGTATACATTCGCTGATCTCTAAAAAATTTAATTTTGTATTTAATGTGCGTCTATGTCGATCGTTTGAAATTATAATTTTTCAGAGGAAAATTATAGTATAATTACCTGGGCGTACAACACTGTAGAATCAATTTGTTTAGATTTCCAGGGTAGTAGGAAAATAAGCAATTAGGAAGATAAAATGACATAATGCGAGGAATTTGTAAAAACAGTTGAGCAAATCGATTACTGGTATATGATTAGACAATTAGAATTGTTCTGTGAGTCTATGAGCCAATCAGCATGCTCTCGGGAGCTAGGGAAGCTGGAAAGTCCTGAAGGTATGTTATTAAGGGGAGTTTCCAGAAACAATGCTAGATTTGTTCATTGCCTGCCAACTCTTGAATATGTAGAGTTAAAATATCTAATATCTAATCTGGAAATTTATATCAAAACTGTAAACATTGGCTGATCTCTAAAAAATTTAATTTTGTATTTAAAGTGCGTCTATGTCGATCGTTTGAAATTATAATTTTTCAGAGGGAAATTATAATATAATTATCTGCCCGTACAACATTGTAGAACCAATTTGTTTAGATTTCCAGGGTAGTATGAAAATGAGGGAGCATGAAAAGACATCCCTGAAAGGTTTTACCGAGGTTGTCTGTCCTCAAAGCAGACGATGACGGCGGAGGGGGTTTTAGTGGGCATGGCAACAACGTCCGCCCGAGTCCCACAGAACCCAGTGATGCGGTCACTGAGCATGCGAAACATCATTTCCCCCTCCACGCAAAGGAAAAAAAGGGTAGTAGGAAAAGAAGCAATTCGGAAGATAAAATGACATAATGCGAGGAATTTGTAAAAACAGTTGAGCATATCGATTACAGGTATATGATTAGACAATTAGGATTGTTCTGTGAGCCTATAAGCCAATTAGCATGCCCTCGGGAGCTAGGGAAGCAGGAAAACCCTGGTGGTATGTTATTAAGGGGAGTTTCCAGAAACAATGTTTGACTTGTTCATTGGCTGCCAAGTCTTGAATATGTAGAGTTAAAATATCTAATATCTAATCTGGAAATTTATATCGCAACTCTATACATTGGCTGATCTCTAAAAAATTTGATTTTGTATTTAATGTGCGTCTATGTCGATAGTTTGAAATTACAATTTTTCAGAGGAAAATTATAGTATAATTACCTGGGCGTACAACACTGTAGAATCAATTTGTTTAGATTTCCAGGGTAGTAGGAAAATAAGCAATTAGGAAGATAAAATGACATAATGCGAGGAATTTGTAAAAACAGTTGAGCAAATCGATTACTGGTATATGATTAGACAATTAGAATTGTTCTGTGAGTCTATGAGCCAATCAGCATGCTCTCGGGAGCTAGGGAAGCTGGAAAGTCCTGGAGGTATGTTATTGAGGGGAGTTTCCAGAAACAATGTTAGATTTGTTCATTGGCTGCCAACTCTTGAACATGTAGAGTTAAAATATCTAATATCTAATCTGGAAATTTATATCACAGCTGTATACATTGGCTGATCTCTAAAAAATTCAATTTTGTATTTAATGTGCGTCAATGTCGATCGTTTCAAATTATAATTTTTCAGAGGAAAATTATAATATAATTACGTGGTCGTACAACATTGTAGAATCAATTTCTTTAGATTTCCAGGGTAGTAGGAAAATAAGAAATTCGGAAGATAAAATGCGTAATCGAGGAATTTGTAACAACAGCTGAGCAAAGTGATTACAGGTATATGATTAGACAATTCGAATTGTTCTGTTAGCCTATGAGCCAATTAGCATGCCCTCGGAAGCTAGGAAAGCAGGAGAGTCCTGGAGGTATGTTATTGAGGGGAGTTTCCAGAAACAATGTTAGATTTGATCATTGGCTGCTAACTCTTGAATATGTAGAGTTAAAATATCTAATATCTAATCTGAAAATTTATATCACAACAGTATACATTGGCTGATCTCTAAAAAATTTAATTTTGTATATAATGTGCGTCTATGTCGATCGTTTGAAATTATAATTTCTCAGAGAAGAATTATAATATAGTTACCTGGTCGTACAACATTGTAGAACCAATTTGTTTAGATTTCCAGGGTAGTATGAAAATGAGGGAGCATGAAAAGACATCCCTGAAAGGTTTTACCGAGGTTGTCTGTCCTCCAAGCAGACGATGACGGCGGAGGGGGTTTTAGTGGGCACGGCAACGACGTCCGCCCGAGTCCCACAGAACCCAGTGATGCGGTCACTGAGCATGTGAAACATCATTTCCCCCTCCACGCAAAGGACAAAAAAGGGTAGTAGGAAAAGAAGCAATTCGGAAGATAAAATGACATAATGCGAGGAATTTGTAAAAACAGTTGAGCAAATCGATTACAGGTATATGATTAGACAATTAGAATTGTTCTCTGAGCCTATGAGCCAATCAGCATGTCCTCGGGAGCTAGGGAAGCAGGAAAGTCCTGGAGGTATGATATTAAGGTGAGTTCCCAGAAACAATGTTAGATTTGTTCATTGGCTGCCAACTCTTGAATATGTAGAGTTAAAATATCTAATATCTAATATGGAAATTTATATCACAACTGTATACATTGGCTGATCTCTAAAAAATTCAATTTTGTATTTAATGTGCGTCAATGTCGATCGTTTCAAATTATAATTTTTCAGAGGAAAATTATAATATAATTACGTGGTCGTACAACATTGTAGAATCAATTTCTTTAGATTTCCAGGGTAGTAGGAAAATAAGAAATTCGGAAGATAAAATGCGTAATCGAGGAATTTGTAACAACAGCTGAGCAAAGTGATTACAGGTATATGATTAGACAATTCGAATTGTTCTGTTAGCCTATGAGCCAATTAGCATGCCCTCGGAAGCTAGGAAAGCAGGAGAGTCCTGGAGGTATGTTATTGAGGGGAGTTTCCAGAAACAATGTTAGATTTGTTCATTGGCTGCCAACTCTTGAATATGTAGAGTAAATATAGTTAATATCTAATCTGGAAATTTATATCACAGCTGTATACATTGGCTGATCTCTAAAAAATTCAATTTTGTATTTAATGTGCGTCAATGTCGATAGTTTGAAATTATAACTTTTCAGAGGAAAATTATAATATAATTACCTGGTCGTACAACATTGTAGAATGAATTTCTTTAGATTTCCAGAGTAGTAGGAATATAAGCAATTCGGAAGAAAAAATGCGAAATCGAGGAATATGTAACAACAGCTGAGCATATCGATCACAGGTATATGACTAGACAATTAGAATTGTTCTGTGAGCCTATGATCCAATTGGCATGCCATCGGGAGCTAGGGTAGCAGGAAAGTCCTTTGAGGTATATTATTAAGGACAGTTTCCAGAAACAATGTTAGATTTGTTAATTGGCTGCCAACTCTTGAATATGTAGAGTAAATATAGTTAATATCTAATCTGGAAATTTATATCACAACTGTATACATTGGCTGATCTCTAAAAAATTTAATTTTTTATTTAATGCGCGTCTATGTCGATGGTTTGAAATTATAATTTTTCAGAGGAAAATTATAAGATAATTACGTGGGCGTACAACATTGTAGAATCAATTTCCTTAGATTTCCAGGGTAGTAGGAAAATAAGCAATTAGGAAGATAAAATGACATAATGCGAGGAATTTGTAAAAACAGTTGAGCAAATCGATTACTGGTATATGATTAGACAATTAAAATTGTTCTGTAAGACTATGAGTCAATCAGCATGCCCTCGGGAGCTAGGAAAGCAGGAAAGTCCTGGAGGTATGTTATTGAGGGGAGTTTCCAGAAACAATGTCAGATTTGCTCATTGGCTGCTAACTCTTGAATATGTAGAGTTAAAATATCTAATATCTAATCTGAAAATTTATATCACAACAGTATACATTGGCTGATCTCTAAAAAATTTAATTTTGTATTTAATGTGCTTCTATGTCGATCGTTTGAAATTATAATTCTTCAGTGGAAAATTATAATATAATTACGTGGTAGTACAACATTGTAGAATCAATTTCTTTGGATTTGCAGGGTAGTAGGAAAATAAGCATTTCGGACGATAAAGTGACATAATGCGAGGAATTTGTAAGAGCAGCTGAGCATATCGATCACAGGTATATGATCAGACAATTAGAACTGTTCTGTGAGCCTATGAGCCAATTAGCATGCCCTCGGGAGCTAGGGTAGCATGAAAGTCCTGGAGGTATGTTATTAAGGGGAGTGTCCTGAATCAATGTTAGATTTGTTCATTGGCTGCCAACTCTTGAATATGTAGAGTTAAAATATCTAATATCGAATCTGGAAATTTATATCACAACTGTATACACTGGCTGATCTCTATAAAATTTAATTTTGCATTTAATGTGCTTCTATGTGGATCGTTTGAAATTATAATCTTTCAGAGGAAAATTATAATATAATTACGTGGTAGTACAACATTGTAGAATCAATTTCTTTGGATTTCCACGGTAGTAGGAAAATAACCATTTCGGACGATAAATTCACATAATGGGAGGAATTTGTAAAAACAGTTGTGGAAATCGATTACAGGTATATGGTAAGACTATTAGAATTGTTCTGTGAACCTATGAGCCAATCAGCATGCCCTTGGGAGCTAGGGCAGCAGGAAAGTCCTGGAGGTATGTTATTAAGGGGAGTTTCCAGAAACAATGTTAGATTTGTTCATTAGCTGCCAACTCTTGAATATGTAGAGTTAAGATATCTAATAGCTAATCTGGAAATTTATATCACAACTGTATACATTGGCTGATCTCTAAAAAATTTAATTTTGTATTTAATGTGCGTCTATGTCGATCGTTTGAAATTATAATTTTTCAGAGGGAAATTAGAATATAATTACCTGGTCGTATAACGTTGTAGAATCAATTTCCTTAGATTCCCAGTGTTGTAGGAAAATAAGCAATTAGGAAGATAAAATGACATAATGCGAGGAATTTGCAAAAATAGTTGAGTAAATCGATCACAGGTATATGATTAGACAATTAGAATTGTTCTGTGAGCCTATGAGCCAATTAGCATGCCATCGGGAGCTAGGGTAGCAGGAAAGTCCTGGAGGTATATTATTAAGGACAGTTTCCAGCAACAATGTTAGATTTGTTCATTGGCTGCCAACTCTTGAATATGTAGAGTTAAAATATCTAATATCTAATCCGGAAATTTGTATCACAACTGTATACATTGGCTGATCTATAAAAATTTCAATTTTGTATTTAATGTGCGACTATGTCGATCGTTTGAAATTATCATTTTTCAGGGGAAAATTATAATATAATTACGTGGTCGTACAACATTGTAGAATCAATTTCTTTAGATGTCCAGGGTAGTGGGAAAATGACGGAGCATGAAAAAACAACCCTGATTGCTGCTGACAGGTTTTACCGAGGTTGTCTGTCCTCAAAGCAGACGATGAAGGTGGAGAGGATTTTAGTGGGCATAGCAACAACGTCCGCCCGAGTCCCACAGAACCCAGTGATGCAGTCACTGAGCATGCGTAACATCATTTCCCCCTCCGCGCAGGGGAAAAAAGGGTAGTAGGAAAATAAGCATTTCGGACGATAAAATGACATAATGCGAGGAATTTGTAACAACAGCTGAGCAAATCGATCACAGGTATATGATTAGACAATTAGAATTGTTCTGTGAGCCTATGATCCATTTGGCATGCCATCGGGAGCTAGGGTAGCAGGAAAGTCCTGGAGGTATATTAATGAGGACAGTTTCCGGAAACAATGTTAGATTTGTTCATAGGCTGCCAACTCTTGAATATGTAGAGTCAATATATCTAATATCTAATCTGGAAATTTATATCACAACTGTATACACTGGCTTACCTCTAAAAATTTAATTTTGTATTTAAGGTGCGTCTATATCGATCGTTTGAAATTATAATTTTTCAGATGAAAATTATAAGATAATTACGTGGGCGTACAACATTGTAGAATCAATTTCCTTAGATTTCCAGGGTAGTAGGAAAATAAGCAATTAGGAAGCTAAAATGACATAATGCGAGGAATTTGTAAAAACAGTTGAGCAAATCGATCACAGGTATATTATTAGACAATTAGAATTGTTGTGTGAGCCTATGAGCCAATCAGCATGCCCTCGGGAGCTAGGGAAGCAGGAAAGTCCTGGAGGTATGTTATTGAGGGGAGTTTCCAGAAACAATGTCAGATTTGTTCATTGGCTGCCAACTCTTGAATATGTAGAGTTAAAATATCTAATATCTAATCTGGAAATTTATATCACAACTGTATACATTGGCTGATCTCTAAAAAATTTAATTTTGTATTTAATGTGCGTCTATGTCGATCGTTTGAAGTTATAATTTTTCAGAGGAAAATTATAAGATAATTACGTGGACGTACAACATTGTAGAATCAATTTCCTTAGATTTCCAGGGTAGTAGGAAAATAAGCAATTAGGAAGATAAAATGACATAATGCGAGGAATTTGTAAAAACAGTTGAGCAAATCGATTACTGGTATATGATTAGACAATTAGAATTGTTCTGTGAGCCTATGAGCCAATCAGCATGCCCTCGGGAGCTAGGGAAGCAGGAAAGTCCTGGAGGTATGTTATTGAGGGGAGTTTCCAGAAACAATGTCAGATTTGTTCATTGGCTGCCAACTCTTGAATATGTAGAGTTAAAATATCTAATATCTAATCTGGAAATTTATATCACAACTGTATACATTGGCTGATCTCTAAAAAATTTAATTTTGTATTTAATGTGCGTCTATGTCGATCGTTTGAAATTATGATTCTTCAGAGGAAAATTATAAGATAATTACGTGGGCGTACAACATTGTAGAATCAATTTCCTTAGATTTCCAGGGTAGTAGGAAAATAAGCAATTAGGAAGATAAAATGACATAATGCGAGGAATTTATAAAAACAGTTGAGCAAATCGATCACAGGTATATGATTAGACAATTAGAATTGTTCTGTGAGCCTATGAGCCAATCGGCATGCCCTCGGGAGCTAGGGAAGCAGGAAAGTCCTGGAGGTATGTTATTGAGGGGAGTGTCCTGAAACAATGTTAGATTTGTTCATTGGCTGCCAACTCTTGAATATGTAGAGTTAAAATATCTAATATCTAATCTGGAAATTTATGTCACAACTGTATAGATTGGCTGATCTCTACAAAATTTAATTTTGTATTTAATGTGCGTCTATGTCGATCGTTTCAAATTATAATTTTTCAGTGGAAAATTATAATATAATTACGTGGTAGTACAACATTGTAGAATCAATTTCTTTGGATTTGCAGGGTAGTAGGAAAATAAGCATTTCGGACGATAAAGTGACATAATGCGAGGAGTTTGTAACAGCTGCTGCGCATATCGATCACAGGTATATGACTAGACAATTAGAATTGTTCTGTGAGCCTATGATCCAATTGGCATGCCATCGGGAGCTAGGGCAGCAGGAAAGTCCTGGAGATATATTATTAAGGACAGTTTCCAGAAACAATGTTAGATTTGTTCATTGGCTGCCAACGCTTGAATATGTAGAGTTAAAATATCTAATATCTAATCTGGAAATTTATATCACAGCTGTATACAATGGCTGATCTCTATAAAATTTAATTTTGTATTTAATGTGCGTCTATGTCGATCGTTTGAAATTATAATTTTTCAGAGGAAAATTATAATATAATTACCTGGTCGTACAACATTGTAGAATCAACTTCTTTAGATGTCCAGGGTAGTAGGAAAATGACGGAGCATGAAAAAACTACCCTGATGGCTGCCGACAGGTTTTACCGAGGTTGTCTGTCCTCAAAGCAGATGATGAAGGTGGAGGGGGTTTTAGTGGGCATAGCAACAACGTCCGCCCGAGTCCCACAGAACCCAGTGATGCGGTCACTAAGCATGCGTAACATCATTTCCCCCTCCGCGCAGGGGAAAAAAGGGTAGTAGGAAAATAAGCATTTCGGACGATAAAATGACATAATGCGAGGAATTTGTAACAACAACTGAGCAAATCGATCACAGGTATATGATTAGACAATTAGAATTGTTCTGTGAGCCTATGAGCCAATTAGCATGCCCTCGGGAGCTAGGGTAGCAGGAAAGTCCTGGAGGTATGTTATTAAGGGGAGTGTCCTGAAACAATGTTAGATTTGTTCATTGGCTGCCAACTCTTGAATATGTAGAGTTAAAATATCTAATATCTTATCTAGAAATTTATGTCACAACTGCATAGATTGGCTGATCTCTAAAAAATTTAATTATGTATTTAATGTGCGTCTATGTCGATCGTTTGAAATTTTAATTTCTCAGAGAAAAATTATAATATAATTACGTGGTCGTACAACATTGTAGGATCTATTTCTTTAGATGTCCAGGGTAGTAGGAAAATGACGGAGCATGAAGAAACTACCCTGATGGCTGCCGACAGGTTTTACCGAGGTTGTCTGTCCTCAAAGCAGACGATGAAAGTGGAGAGGGTTTTAGTGGGCATAGCAACAACGTCCGCCCGAGTCCCACAGAACCCAGTGATGCAGTCACTGAGCATGCGTAACATCATTTCCCCCTCCGTGCAGGGGAAAAAAGGGTAGTAGGAAAATAAGCATTTCGGACGATAAAATGACATAATGCGAGGAATTTGTAACAACAGCTGAGCAAATCGATCACAGGTATATGATTAGACAAATAGAATTGTTCTGTGAGCCTATGAGCCAATTAGCATGCCCTCGGGAGCTAGGGTAGCAGGAAAGTCCTGGAGGTATGTTATTAAGGGGAGTGTCCTGAAACAATGTTAGATTTGTTCATTGGCTGCCAACTCTTGAATATGTAGAGTTAAAATATCTAATATCTAATCTGGAAATTTATGTCACAACTGTATAGATTGGCTGATCTCTACAAAATTTAATTTTGTATTTAATGTGCGTCTATGTCGATCGTTTGAAATTATAATTTTTCAGTGGAAAATTATAATATAATTACTTGGTCGTACAACATTGTAGGATCTATTTCTTTAGATGTCCAGGGTAGTAGGAAAATGACGGAGCATGAAAAAACAACCCTGATGGCTGCCGACAGGTTTTACCGAGGTTGTCTGTCCTCAAAGCAGACGATGAAGGTGGAGAGGGTTTTAGTGGGCATAGCAACAACGTCCGCCCGAGTCCCACAGAACCCAGTGATGCAGTCACTGAGCATGCGTAACATCATTTCCCCCTCCGCGCAGGGGAAAAAATGGTAGTAGGAAAATAAGCATTTCGGACGATAAAATGACATAATGCGTGGAATTTGTAACAACAGCTGAGCAAATCGATCACAGGTATATGATTAGACAATTAGAATTGTTCTGTGAGCCTATGAGCCAATTAGCATGCCCTCGGGAGCTAGGGTAGCAGGAAAGTCCTGGAGGAATGTTATTAAGGGGAGTGTCCTGAAACAATGTTAGATTTGTTCATTGGCTGCCAACTCCTGAATATGTAGAGTTAAAATATCTAATATCTAATCTGGAAATTTATGTCACAACTGTATAGATTGGCTGATCTCTACAAAATTTAATTTTGTATTTAATGTGCGTCTATGTCGATCGTTTGAAATTATAATTTTTCAGTGGAAAATTATAATATAATTACGTGGTAGTACAACATTGTAGAATCAATTTCTTTGGATTTGCAGGGTAGTAGGAAAATAAGCATTTCGGACGATAAAGTGACATAATGCGAGGAGTTTGTAACAGCTGCTGAGCATATCGATCACAGGTATATGACTAGACAATTAGAATTGTTCTGTGAGCCTATGATCCAATTGGCATGCCATCGGGAGCTAGGGCAGCAGGAAAGTCCTGGAGATATATTATTAAGGACAGTTTCCAGAAACAATGTTAGATTTGTTCATTGGCTGCCAACGCTTGAATATGTAGAGTTAATATATCTAATATCTAATCTGGAAATTTATATCACAGCTGTATACAATGGCTGATCTCTATAAAATTTAATTTTGTATTTAATGTGCGTCTATGTCGATCGTTTGAAATTATAATTTTTCAGAGGAAAATTATAATATAATTACCTGGTCGTACAACATTGTAGAATCAACTTCTTTAGATTTCCAGGGTAGTAGGAAAATAAGCAATTAGGAAGATAAAATGACATAATGCGAGGAATTTGTAAAAACAGTTGAGCAAATCGATTACTGGTATATGATTAGACAATTGAAATTGTTCTGTAAGTCTATGAGCCAATCCGGAATGCCCTCGGGAGCTAGGAAAGCAGGAAAGTCCTGGAGGTATGTTATTGAGGGGAGTTTCCAGAAACAATGTCAGATTTGTTCATTGGCTGCCAACTCTTGAATATGTAGAGTTAAAATATCTAATATCTAATCTGGAAATTTATATCACAACTGTATACATTGGCTGATCTCTAAAAAATTTAATTTTTTATTTAATGTGCGTCTATGTCGATAGTTTGAAATTATAATTTTTCAGAGGAAAATTATAATATAATTACATGGTCGTACAACATTGTAGAATGAATTTCTTTAGATTTCCAGGGTAGTAGGAATATAAGCAATTCGGAAGAAAAAATGCGAAATCGAGGAATATGTAACAACAGCTGAGCAAATCGATCACAGGTATTTGATTGGGCAATTGGAATTGTTCTGTGAGCCTATGAGAAAATTAGCATGTCATCGGGAGCTAGGGTAGCAGGAACGTCCTGGAGGTATATTATTAAGGACATCTTCCAGAAACAATGTTAGATTTGTTCATTGGCTGCCAACTCTTGAATATGTAGAGATAAAATATCTCATATCTAATCTGGAAAATTATATCACAACTGTATACATTGGCTGATCTCTAAAAAATTTAATTATGTATTTAATTTGCGTCTATGTCGATCGTTTGAAATTTTAATTTCTCAGAGAAAAATTATAATATAATTACGTGGTCGTACAACATTGTAGGATCTATTTCTTTAGATGTCCAGGGTAGTAGGAAAATGACGGAGCATGAAAAAACAACCCTGATGGCTGCCGACAGGTTTTACCGAGGTTGTCTGTCCTCAAAGCAGACGATGAAGGTGGAGGGGGTTTTAGTGGGCATAGCAACAACGTCCGCCCGAGTCCCACAGAACCCAGTGATGCAGTCACTGAGCATGCGTAACATCATTTCCCCCTCCGCGCTGGGGAAAAAAGGGTAGTAGGAAAATAAGCATTTCGGACGATAAAGTGACATAATGCGAGGAATTTGTAACAACAGCTGAGCAAATCGATCACAGGTATATGATTAGACAATTAGAATTGTTCTGTGAGCCTATGAGCCAATTAGCATGCCCTCGGGAGCTAGGGTAGCAGGAAAGTCCTGGAGGTATGTTATTAAGGGGAGTGTCCTGAAACAATGTTAGATTTGTTCATTGGCTGCCAACTCTTGAATATGTAGAGTTAAAATATCTAATATCTAATCTGGAAATTTATGTCACAACTGTATAGATTGGCTGATCTCTACAAAATTTAATTTTGTATTTAATGTGCGTCTATGTCAATCGTTTGAAATTATAATTTTTCAGTGGAAAATTATAATATAATTACGTGGTAGTACAACATTGTAGAATCAATTTCTTTGGATTTGCAGGGTAGTAGGAAAATAGGCATTTCGGACGATAAAGTGACATAATGCGAGGAGTTTGTAACAGCTGCTGAGCATATCGATCACAGGTATATGACTAGACAATTAGAATTGTTCTGTGAGCCCATGATCCAATTGGCATGCCATCGGGAGCTAGGGTAGCAGGAAAGTCCTGGAGGTATATTATTAACGACAGTTTCCAGAAACAATGTTAGATTTGTTCATTGGCTACCAACTCTTGAATATGTAGAGTTAATATATCTAATATCTAATCTGGAAATTTATATCACAACTGTATACATTGGCTGATATCTATAAAATTTAATTTTGTATTTAATGTGCGTCTATGTCGATCGTTTGAAATTATAATTTTTCAGTGGAAAATTATAATATAATTACGTGGTAGTACAACATTGTAGAATCAATTTCTTTGGATTTGCAGGGTAGTAGGAAAATAAGCATTTCGGACGATAAAGTGACATAATGCGAGGAGTTTGTAACAGCTGCTGAGCATATCGATCACAGGTATATGACTAGACAATTAGAATTGTTCTGTGAGCCTATGATCCAATTGGCATGCCATCGGGAGCTAGGGTAGCAGGAAAGTCCTGGAGGTATATTATTAAGGACAGTTTCTAGAAACAATGTTAGATTTGTTCATTGGCTGCCAACTCTTGAATATGTAGAGTTAATATATCTAATATCTAATCTGGAAATTTATATCACAACTGTATACATTGGCTGATCTCTATAAAATTTAATTTTGTATTTAATGTGCGTCTATGTCGATCGTTTGAAATTATAATTTTTCAGTGGAAAATTATAATATAATTACGTGGTAGTACAACATTGTAGAATCAATTTCTTTGGATTTGCAGGGTAGTAGGAAAATAAGCATTTCGGACGATAAAGTGACATAATGCGAGGAGTTTGTAACAGCTGCTGAGCATATCGATCACAGGTATATGACTAGACAATAAGAATTGTTCTGTGAGCCTATGATCCAATTGGCATGCCATCGGGAGCTAGGGTAGCAGGAAAGTCCTGGAGGTATATTATTAAGGACAGTTTCCAGAAACAATGTTAGATTTGTTCATTGGCTGCCAACTCTTGAATATGTAGAGTTAATATATCTAATATCTAATCTGGAAATTTATATCACAACTGTATACATTGGCTGATCGCTATAAAATTTAATTTTGTATTTAATGTGCGTCTATGTCGATCGTTTGAAATTATAATTTTTCAGTGGAAAATTATAAGATAATTACGTGGGCGTACAACATTGTAGAATCAATTTCCTTAGATTTCCAGGGTAGTAGGAAAATGACGGAGCATGAAAAAACAACCCTGATGGCTGCCGACAGGTTTTACCGAGGTTGTCTGTCCTCAAAGCAGACGATGAAGGTGGAGAGGGTTTTAGTGGGCATAGCAACAACGTCCGCCCGAGTCCCACAGAACCCAGTGATGCAGTCACTGAGCATGTGTAACATCATTTCCCCCTCCGCGCAGGGGAAAAAAGGGTAGTAGGAAAATAAGCATTTCGGACGATAAAATGACATAATGCGAGGAATTTGTAACAACAGCTGAGCAAATCGATCACAGGTATATGACTAGACAATTAGAATTGTTCTGTGAGCCTATGATCCAATCGGCATGCCATCGGGAGCTAGGGTAGCAGGAAAGTCCTGGAGGTATATTATTAAGGGCAGTTTCCAGAAACAATGTCAGATTTGTTCATTGGCTGCCAACTCTTGAATATGTGGAGTAAATATAGTTAATATCTAATCTGGAAATTTATATCACAACTGTATACATTGGCTGATCTCTAAAAAATTTAATTTTTTATTTAATGCGCGTCTATGTCGATGGTTTGAAATTATAATTTTTCAGAGGAAAATTATAAGATAATTACCTGGTCGTACAACATTGTAGAATGAATTTCTTTAGATTTCCAGGGTAGTAGGAATATAAGCAATTCGGAAGAAAAAATGCGAAATCGAGGAATATGTAACAACAGCTGAGCATATCGATCACAGGTATATGACTAGACAATTAGAATTGTTCTGTGAGCCTATGATCCAATTGGCATGCCATCGGGAGCTAGGGTAGCAGGAAAGTCCTGGAGGTATATTATTAAGGACAGCTTCCAGAAACAATGTTAGATTTGTTCATTGGCTGCCAACTCTTGAATATGTAGAGTAAATATATTTAATATCTAATCTGGAAATTTATATCACAACTGTATACATTGGCTGATCTCTATAAAATTTAATTTTGTATTTAATGTGCGTCTATGTCGATCGTTTGAAATTATAATTTTTCAGTGGAAAATTATAATATAATTACGTGGTAGTACAACATTGTAGAATCAATTTCTTTGGATTTGCAGGGTAGTAGGAAAATAAGCATTTCGGACGATAAAGTGACATAATGCGAGGAATTTGTAGCAGCAGCTGAGCATATCGATCACAGGTATATGACTAGACAATTAGAATTGTTCTGTGAGCCTATGATCCAATTGGCATGCCATCGGGAGCTAGGGTAGCAGGAAAGTCCTGGAGGTATATTATTAAGGGCAGTTTCCAGAAACAATGTTAGATTTGTTCATTGGCTGCCAACTCTTGAATATGTAGAGTAAATATAGTTAATATCTAATCTGGAAATTTATATCACAACTGTATACATTGGCTGATCTCTAAAAAATTTAATTTTTTATTTAATGCGCGTCTATGTCGATGGTTTGAAATTATAATTTTTCAGAGGAAAATTATAAGATAATTACGTGGGCGTACAACATTGTAGAATCAATTTCTTTGGATTTGCAGGGTAGTAGGAAAATAAGCAATTAGGAAGATAAAATGACATAATGCGAGGAATTTGTAAAAACAGTTGAGCAAATCGATTACTGGTATATGATTAGACAATTAAAATTGTTCTGTAAGACTATGAGTCAATCAGCATGCCCTCGGGAGCTAGGAAAGCAGGAAAGTCCTGGAGGTATGTTATTGAGGGGAGTTTCCAGAAACAATGTCAGATTTGTTCATTGGCTGCCAACTCTTGAATATGTAGAGTTAAAATATCTAATATCTAATCTGGAAATTTATGTCACAACTGTATACATTGGCTGATCTCTAAAAAATTTAATTTTTTATTTAATGTGCGTCTATGTCGATAGCTTGAAATTATAATTTTTCAGAGGAAAATTATAATATAATTACCTGGTCGTACAACATTGTAGAATGAATTTCTTTAGATTTCCAGGGTAGTAGGAATATAAGCAATTCGGAAGAAAAAATGCGAAATCGAGGAATATGTAACAACAGCTGAGCAAATCGATCACAGGTATTTGATTGGGCAATTGGAATTGTTCTGTGAGCCTATGAGAAAATTAGCATGTCATCGGGAGCAAGGGTAGCAGGAAAGTCCTGGAGGTATATTATTAAGGACATCTTCCAGAAACAATGTTAGATTTGTTCATTGGCTGCCAACTCTTGAATATGTAGAGTTAAAATATCTAATATCTAATCTGGAAATTTATGTCACAACTGTATAGATTGGCTGATCTCTACAAAATTTAATTTTGTATTTAATGTGCGTCTATGTCGATCGTTTGAAATTATAATTTTTCAGTGGAAAATTATAATATAATTACGTGGTCGTACAACATTGTAGGATCTATTTCTTTAGATGTCCAGGGTAGTAGGAAAATGACGGAGCATGAAAAAACAACCCTGATGGCTGCCGACAGGTTTTAGCGAGGTTGTCTGTCCTCAAAGCAGACCATGAAGGTGGAGAGGGTTTTAGTGGGCATAGCAACAACGTCCGCCCGAGTCCCACAGAACCCAGTGATGCAGTCACTGAGCATGCGTAACATCATTTCCCCCTCCGCGCAGGGGAAAAAAGGGTAGTAGGAAAATAAGCATTTCGGACGATAAAATGACATAATGCGAGGAATTTGTAACAACAGCTGAGCAAATCGATCACAGGTATATGATTAGACAATTAGAATTGTTCTGTGAGCCTATGAGCCAATTAGCATGCCCTCGGGAGCTAGGGTAGCAAGAAAGTCCTGGAGGAATGTTATTAAGGGGAGTGTCCTGAAACAATGTTAGATTTGTTCATTGGCTGCCAACTCTTGAATATGTAGAGTTAAAATATCTAATATCTAATCTGGAAATTTATGTCACAACTGTATAGATTGGCTGATCTCTACAAAATTTAATTTTGTATTTAATGTGCGTCTATGTCGATCGTTTGAAATTATAATTTTTCAGTGGAAAATTATAATATAATTACGTGGTAGTACAACGTTGTAGAATCAATTTCTTTGGATTTGCAGGGTAGTAGGAAAATAAGCATTTCGGACGATAAAGTGACATAATGCGAGGAATTTGTAGCAGCAGCTGAGCATATCGATCACAGGTATATGACTAGACAATTAGAATTGTTCTGTGAGCCTATGATCCAATTGGCATGCCATCGGGAGCTAGGGTAGCAGGAAAGTCCTGGAGGTATATTATTAAGGGCAGTTTCCAGAAACAATGTTAGATTTGTTCATTGGCTGCCAACTCTTGAATATGTAGAGTAAATATAGTTAATATCTAATCTGGAAATTTATATCACAACTGTATACATTGGCTGATCTCTAAAAAATTTAATTTTTTATTTAATGCGCGTCTATGTCGATGGTTTGAAATTATAACTTTTCAGAGGAAAATTATAAGATAATTACGTGGGCGTACAACATTGTAGAATCAATTTCCTTAGATTTCCAGGGTAGTAGGAAAATAAGCAATTAGGAAGATAAAATGACATAATGCGAGGAATTTGTAAAAACAGTTGAGCAAATCGATTACTGGTATATGATTAGACAATTAAAATTGTTCTGTAAGACTATGAGTCAATCAGCATGCCCTCGGGAGCTAGGAAAGCAGGAAAGTCCTGGAGGTATGTTATTGAGGGGAGTTTCCAGAAACAATGTCAGATTTGTTCATTGGCTGCCAACTCTTGAATATGTAGAGTTAAAATATCTAATATCTAATCTGGAAATTTATATCACAACTGTATACATTGGCTGATCTCTAAAAAATTTAATTTTTTATTTAATGTGCGTCTATGTCGATAGCTTGAAATTATAATTTTTCAGAGGAAAATTATAATATAATTACCTGGTCGTACAACATTGTAGAATGAATTTCTTTAGATTTCCAGGGTAGTAGGAATATAAGCAATTCGGAAGAAAAAATGCGAAATCGAGGAATATGTAACAACAGCTGAGCAAATCGATCACAGGTATTTGATTGGGCAATTGGAATTGTTCTGTGAGCCTATGAGAAAATTAGCATGTCATCGGGAGCAAGGGTAGCAGGAAAGTCCTGGAGGTATATTATTAAGGACATCTTACAGAAACAATGTTAGATTTGTTCATTGGCTGCCAACTCTTGAATATGTAGAGTTAAAATATCTAATATCTAATCTGGAAATTTATGTCACAACTGTATAGATTGGCTGATCTCTACAAAATTTAATTTTGTATTTAATGTGCGTCTATGTCGATCGTTTGAAATTATAATTTTTCAGTGGAAAATTATAATATAATTACGTGGTCGTACAACATTGTAGGATCTATTTCTTTAGATGTCCAGGGTAGTAGGAAAATGACGGAGCATGAAAAAACAACCCTGATGGCTGCCGACAGGTTTTACCGAGGTTGTCTGTCCTCAAAGCAGACCATGAAGGTGGAGAGGGTTTTAGTGGACATAGCAACAACGTCCGCCCGAGTCCCACAGAACCCAGTGATGCAGTCACTGAGCATGCGTAACATCATTTCCCCCTCCGCGCGGGGGAAAAAAGGGTAGTAGGAAAATAAGCATTTCGGACGATAAAATGACATAATGCGAGGAATTTGTAACAACAGCTGAGCAAATCGATCACAGGTATATGATTAGACAATTAGAATTGTTCTGTGAGCCTATGATCCAATTGGCATGCCATCGGGAGCTAGGGCAGCAGGAAAGTCCTGGAGGTATATTATTAAGGGCAGTTTCCAGAAACAATGTTAGATTTGTTCATTGGCTGCCAACTCTTGAATATGTAGAGTAAATATAGTTAATATCTAATCTGGAAATTTATATCACAACTGTATACATTGGCTGATCTCTAAAAAATTTAATTTTTTATTTAATGCGCGTCTATGTCGATGGTTTGAAATTATAATTTTTCAGAGGAAAATTATAATATAATTACCTGGTCGTACAACATTGTAGAATGAATTTCTTTAGATTTCCAGGGTAGTAGGAATATAAGCAATTCGGAAGAAAAAATGCGAAATCGAGGAATATGTAACAACAGCTGAGCAAATCGATCACAAGTATTTGATTGTGCAATTGGAATTGTTCTGTGAGCCTATGAGAAAATTAGCATGTCATCGGGAGCTAGGGTAGCAGGAAAGTCCTGGTGGTATATTATTAAGGGCATCTTCCAGAAACAATGTTAGATTTGTTCATTGGCTGCCAACTCTTGAATATGTAGAGTTAATATATCTAATATCTAATCTGGAAATTTATATCACAACTGTATACATTGGCTGATCTCTATAAAATTTAATTTTGTATTTAATGTGCGTCTATGTCGATCGTTTGAATTTATAATTTTTCAGTGGAAAATTATAAGATAATTACGTGGGCGTACAACATTGTAGAATCAATTTCCTTAGATTTCCAGGGTAGTAGGAAAATGACGGAGCATGAAAAAACAACCCTGATGGCTGCCGACAGGTTTTACCGAGGTTGTCTGTCCTCAAAACAGACGATGAAGGTGGAGGGGGTTTTAGTGGGCATAGCAACAACGTCCGCCCGAGTCCCACAGAACCCAGTGATGCGGTCACTAAGCATGCGTAACATCATTTCCCCCTCCGCGCAGGGGAAAAACGGGAAGTAGGAAAATAAGCAATTAGGAAGATAAATTGACATAATGGGAGGAATTTGTAAAAACAGTTGTGCAAGTCGATTACAGGTATATGATAAGACTATTAGAATTGTTCTGCGAACCTATGAGCCAATCAGCATGCCCTCGGGAGCTAGGGAAGCAGGAAAGTCCTGGAGGTATACTATTAAGGACAGTTTCCAGAAACAATGTTGGATTTGTTCATTGGCTGCCAACTCTTGAATATGTAGAGTTAATATATCTAATATCTAATCTGGAAATTTATATCACAACTGTATACATTGGCTGATCTCTATAAAATTTAATTTTGTATTTAATGTGCGTCTATGTCGATCGTTTGAATTTATAATTTTTCAGTGGAAAATTATAAGATAATTACGTGGGCGTACAACATTGTAGAATCAATTTCCTTAGATTTCCAGGGTAGTAGGAAAATGACGGAGCATGAAAAAACAACCCTGATGGCTGCCGACAGGTTTTACCGAGGTTGTCTGTCCTCAAAGCAGACGATGAAGGTGGAGATGTTTTTAGTGGGATAGCAACAACGTCCGCCCGAGTCCCACAGAACCCAGTGATGCAGTCACTGAGCATGCGTAACATCATTTCCCCCTCCGCGCAGGGGAAAAAAGGGTAGTAGGAAAATAAGCATTTCGGACGATAAAATGACATAATGCGAGGAATTTGTAACAACAGCTGAGCAAATCGATCACAGGTATATGATTAGACAATAAGAATTGTTCTGTGAGCCAATGAGCCAATTAGCATGCCCTCGGGAGCTAGGGTAGCAGGATAGTCCTGGAGGTATGTTATTAAGGGGAGTGTCCTGAAACAATGTTAGATTTGTTCATTGGCTGCCAACTCTTGAATATGTAGAGTTAAAATATCTAATATCTAATCTGGAAATTTATGTCACAACTGTATAGATTGGCTGATCTCTACAAAATTTAATTTTGTATTTAATGTGCGTCTATGTCGATCGTTTGAAATTATAATTTTTCAGTGGAAAATTATAATATAATTACGTGGTAGTACAACGTTGTAGAATCAATTTCTTTGGATTTGCAGGGTAGTAGGAAAATAAGCATTTCGGACGATAAAGTGACATAATGCGAGGAGTTTGTAACAGCTGCTGAGCATATCGATCACAGGTATATGACTAGACAATTAGAATTGTTCTGTGAGCCTATGATCCAATTGGCATGCCATCGGGAGCTAGGGTAGCAGGAAAGTCCTGGAGGTATATTATTAAGGACAGTTTCCAGAAACAATGTTAGATTTGTTCATTGGCTGCCAACTCTTGAATATGTAGAGTTAATATATCTAATATCTAATCTGGAAAATTATATCACAACTGTATACATTGGCTGATCTCTAAAAAATTAAATTATGTATTTAATGTGCGTCTATGTCGATGGTTTGAAATTATAATTTTTCAGAGGAAAATTAGAATATAATTACGTGGGCGTACAACATTGTAGAATCAATTTCCTTAGATTTCCAGGGTAGTAGGAAAATAAGCAATTAGGAAGATAAAATGACATAATGCGAGGAATTTGTAAAAACAGTTGAGCAAATCGATTACTGGTATATGATTAGACAATTAAAATTGTTCTGTAAGTCTATGAGCCAATCAGCATGCCCTCGGGAGCTAGGAAAGCAGGAAAGTCCTGGAGGTATGTTATTGAGGGGAGTTTCCAGAAACAATGTCAGATTTGTTCATTGGCTGCCAACTCTTGAATATGTAGAGATAAAATATCTCATATCTAATCTGGAAAATTATATCACAACTGTATACATTGGCTGATCTCTAAAAAATTTAATTATGTATTTAATGTGCGTCTATGTCGATCGTTTGAAATTTTAATTTCTCAGAGAAAAATTGTAATATAATTACGTGGTCGTACAACATTGTAGGATCTATTTCTTTAGATGTCCAGGGTAGTAGGAAAATGACGGAGCATGAAAAAACTACCCTGATGGCTGCCGACAGGTTTTACCGAGGTTGTCTGTCCTCAAAGCAGATGATGAAGGTGGAGGGGGTTTTAGTGGGTATAGCAACAACGTCCGCCCGAGTCCCACAGAACCCAGTGATGCGGTCACTAAGCATGCGTAACATCATTTCCCCCTCCGCGCAGGGGAAGAACGGGAAGTAGGAAAATGAGCATTTCGGACGATAAAATGACATAATGCGAGGAATTTGTAACAACAGCTGAGCAAATCGATCACAGGTATATGATTAGACAATTAGAATTGTTCTGTGAGCCTATGAGCCAATTAGCATGCCCTCAGGAGCTAGGGTAGCAGGAAAGTCCTGGAGGTATTATTATTAAGGACATCTTCCAGAAACAATGTTAGATTTGTTCATTGGCTGCCAACTCTTGAATATGTAGAGATAAATTATCTCATATCTAATCTCGAAAATTATATCACAACTGTATACATTGGCTGATCTCTAAAAAATTAAATTATGTATTTAATGTGCGTCTATGTCGATAGTTTGAAATTATAATTTTTCAGAGGAAAATTATAATATAATTACCTGGTCGTACAACATTGTAGAATGAATATCTTTAGATTTCCAGGGTAGTAGAAATATAAGCAATTCGGAAGAAAAAATGCGAAATCGAGGAATATGTAGCAACAGCTGTGCAAATCGATTACAGGTACATGATTAGACAATTAGAATTGTTCTGTGAGCCTATGAGCCAATCAGCATGCCCTCGGGAGCTAGGGAAGCAGGAAAGTCCTGGAAGTATGTTATTGAGGGGGGTTTCCAGAACCAATGTTAGATTTGTTCATTGGCTGCCAACTCTTGAATATGTAGAGTTAAAATATCTAATATCTAATCTGGAAATTTATATCACAACTGTATACATTGGCTGATCTCTAAAAAATTCAATTATGTATTTAATGTGCGTCTATGTCGATCGTTTGAAATTATAATTTCTCAGAGGAAAATTATAATATAATTACGTGGTCGTACAACATTGTAGAATCAATTTCTTTAGATGTCCAGGGTAGTAGGAAAATGACGGAGCATGAAAAAACAACCCTGATGGCTGCCGACAGGTTTTACCGAGGTTGTCCGTCCTGAAAGCAGACGATGAAGGTGCAGGGGATTTTAGTGGGCGTAGCAACAACGTCCGCCCGAGTCCCACAGAACCCAGTGATGCGTTCACTGGGCATGCGTAACATCATTTCCCCCTCCGCGCAGGGGAAAAAGGGTAGTAGGAAAATAAGCATTTCGGACAATAAAGTGACAAAATGCGAGGAATTTGTAACAACAGCTGAGCATATCGATCACACGTATATGATTAGACAATTATAATTGTTCTGTGAGCCTATGATCCAATTGGCATGCCATCGGGAGCTAGGGTAGCAGGAATGTCCTGGAGGTATATTATTAAGGACAGTTTCCAGAAACAATGTTCGATTTGTTCATTGGCTGCCAACTCTTGAATATGTAGAGTTAATATATCTAATATCTAATCTGGAAATTTATATCACAACTGTATACATTGGCTGATCTCTAAAAAATTTAATTTTGTATTTAATGTGCGTCTATGTCGATCGTTTGAAATTATAATTTTTCAGTGGAAAATTATAATATAATTACGTGGTAGTACAACATTGTAGAATCAATTTCTTTGGATTTGCAGGGTAGTAGGAAAATAAGCATTTCGGTCGATAAAGTGACATAATGCGAGGAATTTGTAACAGCAGCTGAGCATATCGATCACAGGTATATGATTAGACAATTAGAATTGTTCTGTGAGCCTATGAGCCAATTAGAATGCCATCGGGAGCTAGGGTAGCAGGAAAGTCCTGGAGGTATATTATTAAGGACAGTTTCCAGAAACAATGTTGGATTTGTTCATTGGATGCCAACTCTTGAATATGTAGAGTTATTATATCTAATATCTAATCTGGAAATTTATATCACAACTGTATACATTGGCTGATCTCTAAAAAATTTAATTTTTTATTTAATGTGCGTCTATGTCGATAGTTTGAAATTATAATTTTTCAGAGGAAAATTATAATGTAATTACCTGGTCGTACAACATTGTAGAATGAATATCTTTAGATTTCCAGGGTAGTAGAAATATAAGCCATTCGGAAGAAAAAATGCGAAATCGAGGAATATGTAACAACAGCTGAGCATATCGATCACAGGTATATGATTAGACAATTAGAATTGTTCTGTGAGCCTATGATCCAATTGGCATGCCATCGGGAGCTAGGGTAGCAGGAAAGTCCTGGAGGTATATTATTAAGGACAGTTTCCAGAAACAATGTTAGATTTGTTCATTGGCTGCCAACTCTTGAATATGTAGAGTTAATATATCTAATATCTAATCTGGAAATTTATATCACAACTGTATACATTAGCTGATCTCTATAAAATTTAATTTTGTATTTAATGTGCGTCTATGTCGATCGTTTGAAATTATAATTTTTCAGAGGAAAATTATAAGATAATTATGTGGGCGTACAACATTGTAGAATCAACTTCCTTAGATTTCCAGGGTAGTAGGAAAATAAGCAATTAGGAAGATAAAATGACATAATGAGAGGAATTTGTAAAAACAGTTGAGCAAATCGATCACAGGTATATGATTAGACAATTAGAATTGTTCTGTGAGCCTATGAGCCAATTAGCATGCCATCGGGAGCTAGGGTAGCAGGAAAGTCCTGGAGGTATATTATTAAGTACAGTTACCAGAAACAATGTTAGATTTGTTCATTGGCTGCCAACTCTTAAATATGTAGAGTTAAAATATCTAATATGTAATCCGGAAATTTATATCACAACTGTATACATTGGCTGATCTATAAAAAATTCAATTTTGTATTTAATGTGCGTTTATGTCGATCGTTTGAAATTATAATTTTTCAGAGGAAAATTATAATATAATTACGTGGTCGTACAACATTGTAGAATCAATTTCTTTAGATGTCCAGGGTAGTAGGAAAATGACGGATTATGAAAAAACAACCCTGATGGCTGCCGACAGGTTTTACCGAGGTTGTCTGTCCGCAAAGCTGACGATGACGCCGGAGGGGGTTTTAGTAGGCATGGCAACAACGTCCGCCCGAGTCGCACAGAACCCTTTGATGCTGTCACTGAGCATGCCTAACAGCATTTCCCCCTCCACGCAAAGGAAACAAAAAAGTTTAGTAGGAAAATAAGCAATTAGGAAGATAAAATGACATAATGCGAGGAATTTGTAAAAACAGTTGAGCAAATCGATTACAGGTATATGATTAGACAATTAGAATTGTTCTGTGAGCCTATGAGCCAAGTAGCATGCCATCGGGAGCTATGGTAGCAGGAAAGTCCTGGAGGTATATTATTAAGGACAATTTCCAGAAACAATGTTAGATTTGTTCATTGGCTGCCAACTCTTGAATATGTAGAGTTAAAATATCTAATATCTAATCTGGAAATTTATATCACAACTGTATACATTGGCTGATCTCTAAAAAATTCAATTTTGTATTTAGTGTGCGTCTATGTCGTTTCGTTTGAAGTTATAATTTTTCAGAGGAAAATTATAATATAATTACATGGTAGTACAACATTGTAGAATCAATTTCTTTGGATTTCCAGGGTAGTAGGAAAATAAGCATTTCGGACGATAAAGTGACATAATGCGAGGAATTTGTAAAAATAGTTGAGCAAATCGATTACAGGTAAATGATTAGACAAATAGAATTGTTCTCTGAGGCTATGAGACAATCAGCATGCCCTCGGGAGCTAGGGAAGCAGGAAAGTCCTGGAGGTATGTTATTAAGGGGAGTTTCCAGAAACAATGTTAGATTTGTTCATTGGCTGCCAACTCTTGAATATGTAGAGTTAAAATATTTAATATCTAATTTGGAAATTTATGTCACAACTGTATACATTGTCTGATCTCTAAAAAATTTAATTTTGTATTTAATGTGCGTCTATGTCGATCGTTTGAAATGATAATTTTTCAGAGGGAAATTATAATATAATTACCTGGTCGTACATCATTGTAGAATCAATTTGTTTAGATTTCTAGAGTAGTAGGAAAATGACTGAGCATGAAAAGTCAACCCTCATGGCTGCCGACAGGTTTTACCGAGGTTGTCTGTCCTCAAAGCAGACGATGAAGGTGGAGGGGGTTTTAGTGGGCATGGCAACAACGTCGGCCATTAGTGGTAAATTAGTAATAAAAGAAGCATAATAGTAATAGTGTCATGATTTCATCAACCTTGTTTAAATGTAGATGAAAATGTTTAGTAGAAGAAGAAATATTTAGGAAGAAATTTTTAGAAGTGAAATATTTAGAAATTATTAGAAATATTTTAGAAGTGAAATATTTAGGAAGTGGTCAGATTAGGATCGAAGCTCCAAGATCACAAGTTGATACCATTTGATTATTATATGAATCATACGTATGAATTAATTATGTGTATAATATAAATATAACGTGTATTCTATAAATCGCTGGCACGAAACACGTGCTGCCTGTGATTTCCAAGATTCAAGCTGGAAGATGCAAATATTTTCTAACGCTCCTGTCAAACATTAGCGTCTTTTAGGCGTTCGTAACAAAATTCTAACTCTGGAAAGTTGCGTAAATACAATGCAGGGAAGCGATTAGCGCAATCTCGAATTCGTGACCGCCGTCCGCGATTTGAAAATCGTTTATCGAATATAACTTGTCCGAGAACCTGCTATAAATTGAAATTTCTATAGACAGAACTAAACAGTTACTTGTGGTCTGCCATTGAAGATCAGTTGGTTTCAAGCAACGTTCAACATTTTGTCATTGACACTTCACAGGTACGGTTCTAGTCATTATGACACTTAGAAACGAGACAGATTGCTTGAACGAATTGCATTCTGAAAGAGAAACTCCAAACCTAACGTACAAATACAAAGAATATCTATCGGTTGATAATCGAATCATCACGATATTTTTAATCATTTTCCGAGTATAAATTGGAGCGAGTTAAATTATCTCGCCTAGTGAACAGATCGAAGAATTTTGTACAATTCTCAATTTGTGTCCTCGTTTAATAAAACTGCAATTTTCAAAAATGTCATCGTATTTTTCTTAGAAGTAAATGGTATTATGTTTAAGATTGACCTGTCTTTCTTAGTTCTTAATTTTATGAATCGTTTCTATTTTTTAATGAATTCTATATGAACATAGATGTTTCCAACGTCATTTATCTAATTCGCTGTTTTATCTCGTGAGAGGTTTTCCACGCTTTTTCTCAATCCTGCTAAGGGACAATTAACAGAAATTGCGATTGCAACCAACAGGTGCGTGAATTTCCGGTAAGTACCATGAAGAGTTGGCTGATAAGTGGAACGCGCGCGATAAGACTTCTCTGCATCTTCCTTCTGGTGCAGTCGTTTTTGGTTACTTCGTCGAATTCTGAACCCGAAACGTGATGGCTGTAACCCCTGCGGTGGAATGCAGAATTTTACGTAGATGTAACATGGCGTTCAACCCAAAGTTTAGACCCAAATGGTGCAGAAAATTTTCAGTCTCTTAAAATTTATGATTCACATATCTTTGTTCTTGTTCTTCATTGCATTGACGTTGCAAGATTCAAAGGACGTTGATTACTAATTGGTCGATTATTAGCTCACTGATTTTCTGTATTCAGAATCCTGTTCTTTGTCAATTGAATTACAAAGAATGCAATAAACAAGATAACGCAAACATCGAATTTGTTATGATTTAGATATAAACTCTACTTAGAACATTTTTACAACTACGAAATTCAGTCTGCTGATTGACTTACAGATGAATGTGCTTGGAGTATACAATGTATTAAAAGCAACAAATATTTTGATACGATTTGGGGTTAGGGTCCAACTATCTCGAAATATAGGACACAGAGTATGTGGAACGAGTTACAATTATACTAAGCCACGCAAACGTATCCATGACAGATCAAGAAGAATTTCAATATTTGAGCGTGTAATTTACTTCTTTTTACCATTTTGCTACCAGAAAGTCTGCTTAAGATCATCCAACGATTTCTGCGACTAATCGAAATCCACGGAAGTTTCATCAATTCCCTTTGTAGAGTTGACCAAACTATCGTCACAGTTAATCGTCTTTTCTCGCTTCACAGAAACGTAACGCGAGTGGATCTACGTGGAGCAGATGCGCAATGAAAGCGAAGGCACAGAGCGTTCAGAAGCTTCAGCGAACGAAATTAAAAGTAATTTTTCAGTCAAGAAATATATGAAGATCTTCGATCAAATGATCTTGCAGAATGCCAGATGAATTTTCCGCATTTGACAACGCTCATGATGTTCGAGAAAAGCGATGTAAACAGACTTTGCCACTTGGAGGAAACGTGACATATTGCGTGAATATACTGCGGCTCACATTAACATTAGGATACTCTTTGAACGGGAATAACTTTCTCAATATGGGACCAAACGACTTGAGTTTCTTCGAGAAGCTACAGTTAGTAGACTGAATGACGTTGAAAGAAGTTTTTGAAAGATCGCGACTGGTCCAAGCCGGGAAAAAATGGCGAAGGTCGCTTTTCACGTCTATTTTATCTGACTCTGTAATGAAAATTTTAACAATACGTTCTGTGGATTTATGTCTGCTATATACAGGCTAAAAATTTAATCGAAATCGTTTGGTGCGGAAGTGGGCAATCATCGAAAGATACAAAAATCTTTTAGATTTGTTAGAGGGAAAGGCGAAAAGTGGCGAGAAACTGCGATTCGCACAATTTTCCACCTTTTGCAGCTCGCTGCAACGTAATCCCAAAATTATTTTCTATTAAAGAGCGTTCGAATATTAATATGAGCCGCTGATTATCGCAAACAAACGATCAAGGTAATCGCGAATTTAAGACTCTTATACGAATTGAAAAATTGTTTACGAGCGATTGTTCCGCGTAGCTCGGATATATCGCGTTGGAAAACCACCTATAAATAGGAATTCGCCTAGGTTCAATCAAACAGTTGCTTGGAGCCTCAGAGAATCCTTAACTCTCACGCATCGGTAGGTATACGCTTAAACTGTAATTTCTCAGCTTTAATTCCATTCCTCATTACATTTCACGTAGTAGAAATGAATCAGATTATCACAATCTCGATTATTATCTTGTCCAAAAATTGAATATGAAACCTTGTCTTGTTTCATAAATGTAAAAAGAACAGAGATCCTTAGCCTCCCGACTATGGAAATCTCGTCACTCGAATTTCCAATTTCTTGAACGTAATTTTTCTCTCGCTTGTCGAACTCTAATTTTCAAAAACGTGGTTCTTTTCTCCCTACCAGTAAGTGGCATTACAGTGACATATTTAGGAACTGAAGCTAGTCTAATTGAAATTAATTTGTTGCCAACATCTTGTGGACATAGCGTGACAGACTAGGTGTCACTGAAAATAAAAATTCCAACATAGCTGTCATTAAAAAACAAAAACTACACTAAGGCTTCCGATACAGTTTCGTTTCCTCGTGTAACAGAATGCTTATACAGAAAATCCCTTAATTTTTAATTAACCGTAGCTTCTTCAATCTGATTATATTTCCATTGTACTAAGATATAATTAACAAAAATTGGAATTGCATCCAGCAGGTGAAACTAGTTGTAGAAAGCGCCATGAAGAACAAGCTGTTTAGTGCGACATGTATGGCCAACATTCTATTTGCCATCCTTCTCATCCAATTTTCGATAACTTTATCGAATGCTGAACCTGTTGTGAGCGGCGTGGTGTCACAGGAGGACCGGATGGGCAAAGGCAACATTCCAGCTGCCAGATCCTTTAACAACGTGCCGAGGCCAACTACCACCACACCAAAATGTCCACCTGACCGTCCACAATTTCTTAGTGGACATTGCAGGGCAGTTTTTTAATTCGCGATTATCCAGTTAATAGATTTCTACGTTTCAAGATTCCGCGAAATCAATTACACTTTTTTTTTGCGTGGGGAGCGGAAAATGCTATTACGCATGCCCAGTGACCCGCATCACTGGGTTATGTGGGAGTCGGTCGGATGTCGTTGCCATACCCACTAAAAACCCCTCCTCCTTCTTCCTCCGCTTTGAGGGCAGACAACCCCGGTAAAACCTGTTGGTAGTCATCAGGGTTGTCCTTTCGTGCCCCGCTGTATCTACTTCTTCGGGCAGTTACTGCTCATGTCGTCTTCTCAGCCAGTTCAGAATACTGGGCTGATCTCCTTCTGCGGTTTTTCGTTGTTTCGAATTCTTGCCCTCATTGCTCCGCGTAGTTGTCGTTTCGCTCGTTCTCCTCCTTGCCTCTTCCCAGGCCCTCGCTGTCACCCTCCTGTAACACATGACGGTCTTGCAGAATTGCCTGAATTTATTCCAGCTCTCGTTCTTGGCGGTCACCGTGGCGATCAGATTGCCCACGTCTATCTTCCCGCCCAGAGCGTTCTCCAGCTCGATTCTTCAGTCAGTCCATTTCGGGCACGCGAAGAGAGCGTGCTCTGCATCGTCGTTCGTGTCTCCACAGTCGAGACAGTTGCTGTCGCTGTCCTTGCCAATCCTTTTCCTATAGACACCGAAGCTCCTATGCCCGGTTAGCAGCTGCATTGTGTGGTGATCGATGTCCATCTTCTTTTTGGTAAATAGCAGCGCACTCGGTATTAATTTCTTTGTGATATTCTCCTTTTTGTAGTTGTTCCACTCCTTCTGCAAGTCCTCTTGGGCTTTCTTGCGAATCGCCTCCAGTTCCTCCTTCAGCTTGCAGCTGTCATCCGTGCCAATCCTGGACCCATGGATCTTGTTCCTCCCGTAGGTCTCTCCGAGCATTTTTATCTTTATGTAAATCGGGAGATTCCCGGTCAACACGCAAAGTGCCGCGTGGGAGACGGTACGGTATGCCGTCGTTGTTATGCACAGGGCCGTTCGTTGTGCTCGTTTCAGCTTTTTCCTGTTCTTATCGGTATTCGCTGCTCTAGCCCACACCGGTGCTCCGTAAGTTACGATGGACTCCCACACATTGTAGTAGAGCCTACGAGCCAAGCTGGGTGGCCCGTTGATGTTGGGTAGAATTCCCCTAAGGGCTCCTATTAACTTGTCGGCTCTATTACACACCATCTCGATATGCGCACCGAACCTCCGACTGGAGTCGATGACGACTCCGAGATACCTGATGCGATCGACCGTTTCGATGTCCGAGGAGCCCAACCTGAGTTTCACCACTCTCGGCACTCGCAAACTTGTGATGAGCATGACTTCCGTCTTTTCTCTCGCCAGAGTGAGTCCGACACTCGTGCACCAATCGTTGGCGATCCTTAGCATCGTTTTGACCTTGGCGGAGGCCTCTTCGTTCCTCCCGACGGAACATGTGATGGCCAGGTCATCCGCGAAGGCGGTTGCTCTGACCATTGGCATGTTGTCGAGTCTCTCGAGCAACCGGTCGTATGCCAAGTTCCACAGTAATGGTCCGAGGATGGATCCCTGCGGAACTCCCGCTGCCACCTCGTGCTCCACCGTGCCATGCTGGTTGCTCACGATGATCTTCCTTCCAGCTAGGTAACTGCCGATTAGCCTTTTGACCTTCCATGGCAGCTTCCTCTTGTCAAATTCCTCGTATATGCTCTTCCAGCTGAGCGAATTGAAGGCATTGCTAATGTCCAGGGTGATCATCACGCATGTTACGTTCTTCTGTTTGCAGATGTTGGCAAACTTCATCACCTGCGTGATGGCATCTACCGTACTCCTCTTCTTTCTGAAGCCATATTGCCTCCGATGGAACGGGTCCATTCCGATGCATCTCTCGATGATCTTCTTAAAGCATTTTTCCCAGATCTTGCTCATGGTTGGGAGTATGCTTATCGGCCGGTACGCGTTAGGGAGACTGGGATCCTTTCCCGGTTTCCTTAGCAGTATTACTCTGGCCGTCTTCCAGCAGTCTGGGATCCTTCCTGATTCGGTGATGCCGTTGAACGCCCTTGTCACGAGCTCGCTCCTGCGACTCGCTATCAGCTTCGTGATCTCGACCGACACGCCATCGACTCCTGCAGCCTTCTTGGATTTCATTCTTCCGGCGGCATCGACGACATCGCCTTCGCCGATGGCGACGCTGAGGCTGATATCTCCTTCCTCTTCGGTCTCTGCCTCTTCGCGGCCCTCATAAAGGGGGGGGGGGGTCCGTGTCCCAAGGTGAATAGCCTCTGTAGGACTGCCTTCACCATGTCGATCGGCATGTCGTTGGTTGGTCCCTTGCTTTTACATCTCTTCATGACCGTGCGATAGGGTTTGCCCCAAGGGTCGCTCTCCAGTATCTTGCAGTATTCTGCCCAAGCTGTTTGTTTGCTGCGGGCGATCTCCTTTTTTAACTGCCTTCGGATCTCCTTGTAGGCGTTGACGAGGGGCTCGGTGTTGCCGGCCTTCTTTTTCCATTCTCTCGTCACCTTCCTGAGCGCTTTGTGCGTCTGCGCTCTAAGTTCCGCGATCGTCGGGTTCCACCAGTAGTTCGCGTACTTGCGGCACGTCGCACAGTTCGACTTCCTTAGCATCCCTTCGCACGTACCTTCGATGCTCTTTTGCAAGGGCTCGGCCCCATCCGCTCCGATAGCCGCGTTGAGGTCCTCCTTCTTCAATGGGTCGTCGAATCTGCTCAGGAACTCCTCCGGCGACATGTCCTTTGTCACGTACCTGTAGAACTTCGATACGGTCCGAGTCTTCCTCGCCTTAAACCTGTGGAGCACCTACAGATGATCCGAGGCCGAGTATTTGTCCAAGACCGCGCTTCCGGCGTGTATCTCGCTGACCTTGTTAGATACGCTTATTTTGTCGGGGAAGCTCATCTTCCCGTTCATGAAGAAGGTGTACTTTTCCTTGAGCCTCACTGGAAACACCCGGTGGCCGCTTAGTGCCTCCATTAAGACTCTCCCTCTCTTGTCTGTGGTCACGACGACCTTGTCGTGTCTTCTAGCAGCGCTCTTCGTCATAGTTGACAGCGGGTCTATGTACTTGGAGTATGCTAGTTTACTTATGTTGGGCGAACAGTATCCGCTGAAGCAGAAGACGTTGCCGACGCGGACGCCCACTATCCCGTCGCTCTTGACCTCTGTTGTTTCATCAGGCAGTTTGCCATTGAGGAGTGTGACCCATATCGAGCCGTCTCCTTTGGTGTCATTAAACCAGTGCAGTAGCTGCCTGTTCGGCTCGGATATTATTATTAAATCCGGCCTAAGTTCGATCGCGCTTTGGTGCATCATGTCCTGCGCCAGCTTGCATCTGTTGAGGTTTATCTGCAGTATCCTCATTTATTCGCTTTCAACGGCCTTCTATATTCTGGACAAGCCAGGGATCCGGTTACGTGGTCAAATTTCACTCCTTTCTCCTTGCTGCAGATGGAGCAGCAGGGTGCGTTGACGCAGGCAGCTATCGTGTGGTCTTTGGCTCCACACTTCCTGCAAATCTCCTTTCCAGGACTTATCGCCGTGCATTTGTTCGCGATATGCCCGAACATGTGACATCTGAAGCACTTTACCACATTGGGTAGTGCCTTTATCGAGGCTATCGTCAAGCCGGTTCTGATCTTCCGGCTCGCCCCTCTTTGGCCAGATAGGCTTTCGGCATCGTCACTATTGCCGATTGGGTGCCCCACGGCGCCATTCTTAGGGTTTTTACTTCGACCTCGGTGATGTCGCTTATGCATAGTTGCATTACTATCCCCCTGGCTAGTTCTTCCTTGCCTACGAGCGGGTCTATATCCCTGATCTCCGGAGGTCTTGTCGCGCATTGGTAGCGCTCTCACCTTTGCCTTTTAGCGCCGTTTTCATATCCGCCGCGGTCTTTTTGGCGTTGCTACCTGCTTTCAGCTCGATCAGAATGTCTCCTGTTCTGGTCCTTCTAATTCCGCAGCTCTCTTTTAGGGTCTCCCTTGCCCCCATCAAGTCTTTGTAGACCTGGATCCACTCCTTGTCTTGTCCTACTTTGACGAGGATGGCTTCGGGTCTGTTACGTACACTCTTCGGTCCCTCCGGCCTCTTTGGCTTGTCCAATGCCGCCCTTCCTGCGTTCGCCTTCCTGACCACCGTCGGGGTGTTCGTTCTTTTTCCTCTCCTTCCGCGGACAGGGATCCAGTCATCCTTTACGTCGCTGTCCGTGCAGTCCGTAGTCGCTTTTGCCGAGCTGTTGCCGGCACAGGCTCCTGCGTAGGAGGCCTCCACGGTCGTTGGTCTCTTTCTCTTGGTGTCTCCTTTCCCTTCGATGGGCGATATCTCCTTCCTTTTTCCTTCCTTCTCCTCACTCCACCCCGGAGGGGTGGTCATCCTGGTGGCCGTGACTATCCTAGCGTTCCTCTTGAGCCTGATCTCGTCCAACATAGAGTGGAGCTTGATCGCTTTTTTACTGATAGCGTCCCTCCTTTTCTTGATGTCGGTATCCTTCTTGCTCATGAGGTAGAGTCTGCTACCTATGCATTGGATTTCGCGGAACACTTCTGTGATGATTTCCGTCATCGCCTTCCATTCGCTCATTTTATATATATATACATATATATATAATAAATAATATACATATATATATATATATATTTATATGTATGTACGAAATGGATGTCCTTCGACGTAGCCGGTCGTCGTATAATCACACTGTATCCTTCCGAGTGTATGCGATTCGTATCCTAATAAACTTGCCGATGTCGTCGTAAAATCGCCAATCGTATGACTGATGTCCGGATATTTCTAAAACTCGCAATGTCACTATCACTGTTCGACGCGGGGAGTTTTAACTGGCCCTCCACGGAGGCGCTCTCCACCACTCCTTGGTTACCCAGGTAGCCCGCACGGTGGCGCTTCGGTCGCGCGACTCAAGATGGCCTCCGCTCTGTCCCTAACCTCACTTTTCACACACAGCACTTTCTATCGTTTCTCTCGCTTTTATACCAGCGAGCTCCACTATTCCTTGTATTCTCACTCATTCCGGAGCACTAGAACTTCACTTTCGTGCACTTTTCCGCCCGAATTCTTTAATTAACCCAGATATTTCGGTTATGCCTACAGAGCGACGTGCACGTGTCCGTTCTGCTTGCCGCCATCGTTCCGAAATCAATTACACTTGTCTCTGTCTCTGTTTGCCTTTCGCCGCTTCGTGAATGATATGCAGTGAACGTTACTGACTTGCTTATTGATTGTGCATATTTATGTAGTAGTATATTTATATATATATATATATATGTAGTCTGTAATAAAGGGAGTAAAGCTTGCATTTAACGTGTCATGATTTATCAACCTATTTATTTTACTTCTTTTATTTACCTGTTCATTTTATTAACCTGTTTAAATATACCAGGTATGTAAATATGAAACCGGAATTTTTGTATAGAAAATACACGTTTATTGTATGAAAATGATTAAAAATGTTTTATTCGAAGTATTGCCCATCGCTAGCAATACATTTTTCCCACCTGTCTGGCAATTGGTGGATGCCACGCCAAAAAAACTGTTGCTCTTTTGAGGCAAACCAGTCATCCACCCATTTTCGTACATTTTCGTAAGAAGTGAAGTGCTGGTCAGAAAGTGCGTGTCCCATCGATGCAAATAAATAGTAATCGGACGGAGCCAAGTCTGGTGAGTAAGCCGCGTGCGAAAGTATTTCCCAACTGAATGCTTCCATCGTTTCCTAGACCGGTTAGGCTGTATGTGATGGTGCATTATCATGAAGCAAAATTACTTTGTGTTGCCTTTTTTGATACTCTGGTCGTTTTTCACGCGAACCTTGATTCAAATCGATCATTTGTTGTCGGTGGTGCTCAGTATTAGCGGTTTCGCCAGGTTTTAACAGCTCATAATAGATCACACCCTTCTGATCCACGTTCTTCGTTCCTCGCGTCAAAATTGCCACTTCTGAATTTTTTAAACCACTCAAAGCACTGTGATTTACCAAGAGCATGCTCACCGTAAGCTTCGACAAGCATTCGATGCGATTCTGCGGCAGTTATCTTCAAATGATAACAGAGAATCAATGCTGTCCGTAAATCGGAGTTTCCAGGCACAAAATTCGACATGTTCAACGCTATTACAAACTATGCTGTTGTATGAAACTTGTATTGTTCTAAGTCGAAAATGTTTGGCAGATGTCAACACAGACTTTGGCATCAATGGCGCAGTTTGGTGATAACTACATTATCAGCTAGGGCCATCTATAGGCAAATTCAGGTTTCATACTTACAGACCTGATACAGGGAAGTATTTAAAAAAGCAACGAGAGAATATTTATGGTCGTACGATTGAATGATCAAGTGGGACCACAAGCTGGTACGTAATTGTTGAGGTTATTAGATGTATAAAGGGAGAAATGTGTGGATAAATTGCTAAGTAGAAAATATATTTTAATACAGAAGCGTAAGTACGAGTAGAAATATAATTTGAGCTGGTCCAGATCCGCTAACAGTGTCACCCTATGACTGAAAACCCTGAAACTGACACGTAAAATTAAGGCTTAGGTTTTAAAGACAAGAAGGTCTACCTGGAAAATATTCATGACAACATATGGAACGATGTTTGAGACTAACAGGCGAGAGACTAAAACTGTCCTATTGTAACTGTAGGAATTTCTCCTTATATATACGCATTCTTGGACACGTTATATCCAAATTACGCGAAGCGGTCGCTGATAAGTGAATTTCAAATCGCGGACAGCGGTCACGAATTCGAGATTGTCTTAATCGTTTCCTTGTAATGTATTTACGCATCTTGCCAGAGTTAGAATTTTGTTACGAACGCTACATAAAAGAGGTAAATGTTTGATAGAAAGGTTAAAAAATATTTGGTTCAAAAAGGTTAAAAAATAATATGACTTTAAAGACATTAGACATATAGCGTTATACGTTATATCGTGATAGCATATAACGTTGTACGTTATATCGTATTACTACATAACGTCATAGGTTATATCGTAATAGTATATAACGTTATACGTTATATCACGTAATAGGTTAAATGGTAATACTACGTAACGTCATACGATATATCTTAATAGCATATAACATTATCCGTTATATCGTAATACTATATAACGTTTTACGTTATATCGTAATAGTATATAACGTTACACGTTATATCGTTATCGTATATAACGTTATACGTTATATCGATATAGTATATAACGTTAAACGTTATATCGTAATACTACATAAAGTCATACGTTATAACGTTATAGCATATAACGTTATACGGTATATCGTAATACTACATAACGTCACACGTTATATCCTAATAGTAAATAACGTTATAAGTTATATCGTAATAGTACATAACGTTATACGTTATATCGTAATAGTATACAACGTTATACGTTATATCTCAATAGTATATAACGTTATACGCTATATCGCAATACTATATAACGTTATACGTTTTATCGTAATACTATAATGTTATACGATTTATCGTAATTGTATATAACGTTATTCGTTATAACGTAATAGTATATAACGTTATACGCTATATCGTAATACAATATAACGTTATACGTTATATCGTAGTAGTATATAACGTTATACGTTATAACGTAATAGTATATAACGTTATACGTTATATCGTAGTTGCATATAACGTTATACGTTATATCTCAATAGTTTGTATACCGTTGTACGTTATATGGTAATAGTATATGACGTTATACGTTATATCGTCGTAGTACATAACATTAAACGTTATATCTCAAATGTATATAACGTTATAGCCTATATCGTAACATTATATAACGTTATACGTTATATCGTAATAGTATATAACGTGACACGCTATAACGTATTAGTATATAACGTCATACGTTATATCGTAATAGTATATAACGTTATGAGGTAACGCTCTAAGGTATTAGTATATAACGTTATACGTCATATCTCAATAGTATATAACGTTATTCGCTATGTCGCAATACTATATAACGTTATACGTTTTATCGTAATACTATAATGTTATACGATTTATCGTAATTATATATAACGTTATTCGTTATAACGTAATAGTATATAACATTATACGCTATATCGCAGTACTATATAACGTTATACGCTATAACGTAACAGTATATAACGTTACACGCTATAACGTATTATTATATAACGTTATACGTTTTATTTTAATAGTATATAACGTTATATCCCATATCGTAATACTATATAACGTTATACGCTACAACGTAATAGTATATAACGTTATACACTATATCGTAATACTATATAACGTTATACGCTATAACGTAATAGTATATAACGTTATACGTTATATCGTAGTAGTATATAACGTTATACGTTATATCTCAGTAGTATATAACGTTATACGTTATAACGTAATAGTATATAACGTTATACGTTGTATCGTAGTAGTATATAACGTTATACGTTATATCTCAATAGTTTATAACGTTGTACGTTATATGGTAATAGTATATGACATTATACGTTATATCGTCATAGTACATAACTTTGAATGTTATATCTCAATTGTATATAACGTTATACCCTATATCGTAATACTGTATAACGTTATACGCTATAGCGTATTAGTATATATCGTTATACGTCATATCTCAATTGTATATAACGTTATACGTTGTAACGTAATAGTATATAACGTTATACCCTACATCGTAACATTATATAACGTTATACGTTATATCGTAGTTGTATATAACGTTATACGTTATATCTCTATCGTTTATATACCGTCGTACGTTATATGGTAATAGTATATGACGTTATACGTTATATCGTCATAGTACATAACTTTAAACGTTATATCTCAATTGTATATAACGTTATACACTATATCGTAATACTATATAACGTTATACGCTACAGCGTATTAGTATATAACGTTCTACGTTTTATCTCGATAGCATATAACGTTATATCCTATATCGTAATAATATATAACGTTATGCGCTATAACGTAATAGTATATAACGTTATACGCTATATCGTAATTCTATACAACGTTATACGCTATAACGTAATAGCATATAACGTTATACGTTATATCTCAATAGTATATAACGTTGTACTGTATATGGTAATTATATATGACGTTATACGTTATATCGTCATAGTACATAGCCTTAAACGTTATATCTCAATAGTATATAACGTTATACCCTATATCGTAATACTATAAAACGTTATACGCTATAACGTATTATTATATAACGTTATACGTCATATCTCAATAGTACGCTTAATACGTTATACGCTACAACGTATTATTATATAACGTTATACGTCATATCTCTATAGTATAAAACGTCATACGTTATAACGTAATGCCATATAACGTTATACGTTATATCGTAATAGTATATAGCGTTATACGATGTATCGTAATAGTATATAACGTTATACGTTATATCGTAGTAGTATATAACGCTATACGTTATATCTCAATAGTATATAACATTATATCATAAGGGTATATAAGGTTATCCGTTATATCAGAATAGTATATAACGTTATACGCTATATCGTAGTATCATATAATGTTATACGCTATAACGCAAGAGTATATAACGTTATACGTTATAACGTAATAGTATATAACGTTACACGCTATAACGTAATAGTATATTACGTAATAGTATATTACGTTATACGTTATATGGTCATAGTACATAACTTTAAACGTTATATCTCAATAGTATATAACGTTATACCCTATATCGTAATTCTATATAACGTTATACGGTGTATCGTAATAGTATATAACGTTACACGCTATAACGTATTAGTATATAACGTTATACGCTTTATCTCAATAGTATATAACGTTATACCCTATATCGTAATAATATATAACGTTATACGCTATACCGAATAGTATATAACGTTATATGCTATATCGTAATATTATATAATGTTATACGCTATAACGCAAGAGTATATAACGTTATACGTTATAACGTAATAGTATATAACGTTACACGCTATAACGTAATAGTATATAATGTTATACGTTATATCGTCATAGTACATAACTTTAAACGTTATATCTCAATAGTATATAACGTTATACCCTATATTGTAATTCTATATAACGTTATACGTTGTATCGTAATAGTATATAACGTTATACGCTATAACGTATTAGTATATAACGTTATACGTCATATCTCAATAGCATATAAAGTTACACGCTATAAGATATTCGTATATAACGTTATACGCTATATCGTAATACTGTATAACGTTATACGTTGTATCG
Source organism: Bombus terrestris (assembly GCF_910591885.1). Lineage (NCBI taxonomy): Eukaryota > Metazoa > Arthropoda > Insecta > Hymenoptera > Apidae > Bombus > Bombus terrestris. Next base: position 5,995,587 of record NW_025963549.1, read on the forward strand.
TAATAGTATATAACGTTACACGCTATATCGTAATACTTTATAACGTTATACGCCATAACGTAAGAGTATATAACGTTATACATTATCGTAATAGTGTGTAACGTTATACGCTATAATGTAATAGCATATAACGGTATACGCTATATCGTAATTTTATATAACGTTACACGCTATAACGTATTAGTATATAACGTTATACGTTATATCTCAATATTATATAACGTTATACGTTATAACGTAATCGTATATAACGTTATACGCTATATCGTAATACTATATAGCGTTATACGTTATATCGTAGTAGTAAGTAACGTTATACGTTATAACGTAATAGTATATAAATTTATACGATATATCGTAATATTATATAACGTTATACGCTATAACGTAAGAGTATATGACGTTATTCGTTATAGCGTAGTAGTATATAACGTTATACGATGTATCGTAATAGCATGTAACGTTATAAGCTATATCGTAATACTACATAACGTTATACGTTATATCGTAATGGTATATAACGTTACACGCTATAAGGTATTAGTATATAACGTTATACGCTATATCGTTAGACTATATAATGTTATACGCTCTAACGTATTAGTATATAACGTTATACGTCATATCTCAATACTATATAACGTTATACGCTATAACGTATTAGTATATAACGTTATACGTTATAACGTAACAGTATAATGCATGTACTTTTGCGGTAAAAATCTTTCAACTTTTATATACACTTTCAGATTACTTTCAAATTTTACCAATATTATTATGCAACCGTATATTATACTCGTGTCTCATTACAATGCCAATTAAATCTTAATGTGTTCTACGTAGTACAGAGAATAGATACACGAAAGTTTTACCTAAACGATTAGTGTTCAAATATTTTCGTGAAACACTATATATACACCAAATGTTCGCACGGTTTACATTTATGAAAATCACAAATATAATTCGTTCTTACATGTACGCAAAATCTATTTTTTCCGACTATTTTTCTCAATATCAATTTTGGCACCGATTCGTTGGTTAATGTCACTGTTTCATAAATTTTGTCTGTGCTAAAGACTCCGTTACACATAATGGTGTTACATTGGCGAGACGTTATAAAAGTAGTACCTATATCTCATACATCGTGCGATTGGTATACTTTATTTTGTAGTAGAACGGAAGAAATAAATTACCCGTATTTAAGGATCACATTACATATTCCGGGAGATGTTTCACGAGTCAGAGTATACGAGCCGAAGAAAATTTTGTCTCCTGCTCGACACCGAGAGAAATGTGCCATTACGTTCTGCTTACAAATAAATAATAAAGACCGACAAGAGTGCATTCTTCCTTTCAGGTCTCTTCTCCTACTGAATGGATGTACTAGGTTTGTAGCAAAATTACTAATGGTTTGAATTCGGCTCCTTACTGTCTCAGTCAACAAAGCTATTTTTCTTAATTTAATTCTTTGAAATATTTATAAATCCCTTAGAATCATAGACGATGCACATTGTTACATTAGATCAGAGTAATTACAATATTGCAGAATAGTTTGCAATTATTCCGAACCTAATGAATTGTGAAATAATGCATCGCCGAAAAATGCTCAGTAAGTAATTAAGCTTTTAATATTACAATGTAAAGTAAAACGAGACATAGAATAGGGGAAATACTTGACATGTGAGAAATATTAATGTAAATTGTTCATTTCTTCAAAAGTGTTAAAACAAAACGAGGTGATAGCATCCGCTCTGGCATACTTATTTCACGTTCTATGCAAGGCTACAGCAGGACGTAAAAGAAATCCAAACGATGGTGATTTGTCGATTTTGCAAGCTCTTTATGAACATTCCTTTACTCTTTCTTTAGGCATTCTTTCCTTTAGGAACTAAAATTTCATAGTTAAGTCGATTGTTGAACGAATGGATTTTTTAAACATAAATTGAATTTTATTTTTCCAAAACGAAAAATCAATTTCGTTTTGTACTTTTTCAATATATTGAAAGCCTTCCCATCGGTTTAAGAGAATTTTCTTACTTTATAATAATTTACAACTCAGCAATGCAATAGTCCGAAGATGAAGAGCTTGTCCACTAACAAAAATAGACCTGCAAGATATATCACTTGTAAACACCGGTTTTGCTATTGATTCTTAAAAATTAATTTAGTTTCATCATATTGTAATATTCTGTTATAGATAGGTTTGGCGATTTATCTGTAATTTCGCAAATAAAATACATTTTTCCTATAATATACATCCTCTTTCTTGTACATATAGCGTTATATCGCTTCAAATTTCATATTAAAACATAATTCATCCATAATTTTATCAAATTTTGAAACAACTGTCCTAAGACTTTTTCTTGTTAAAAATAAGCAAGTACCTATATCTAGTAGTATCTGTAGACAGCAAATACGTTAACAACATACCCAACCCACCTGTTCATTTTCTATATCTTTCCTATTCGATCCAAGTGGCTAATAACACCGAGACGAACAAAACCCATTTTCTTGTACCACGTCCCGACTTTATTTATTCCATACCGCCTATAGTTTATAGTTTACGCGATCTTGAACATTGCGAAGGCAAAGCGAACGGTGTACGTGAAACGAAATTTTTCGGAGATGACGATCTTCAAGTTCACGTAAACGAAGCTACGTGTCCTCGAGGGTAAAAGAGGAGATGGCCAGAAGGCTGAAACTCTTTTAACGTCCATCCGAGGCGTCCGTAATTAAATCACGATCGCTCGGCTCATGGATTCTCATGGTAATGAGAATCCGGGGTCGAGATCGTAATTTCTCCTCTGCTACGAAAAGGTTATCCAGGCGAACGGGTCCGGTTAGCAGCTCTCTGTACTTGCCGGAAGCCAGTGTACAACGTTGGAAGCTTCTGATACGGTCAGCTTGCACGCCGAAAATCGAGTTATCCGGAGCTTGTTTCGACGTCTGGTATCGAGGTTCTAACCAAATACTTCACAGTTTAATTCGATGTTTTCAGTTTAAGACGCTTCCTGTTATTCGATTCAAGTCGTTTTTCTTCAAGACAAATTAGCGTGGCCTGTGGTTCAGCATGGCCCAAAGCCTTGTTGTTTGTTATTACTAACGGAGGAGAGATTCATTATGCTAAGTTGCCTGAGGTTGCGTTATTTATTCAAAGGGATGTTTGGTTTAGACTTCACATTATTTGAGTAAAATATTTGGAGAAATATTATTTAAATAATAATATTATTAATATATAACTATATATAATTACATAACATTTCGTATTTGTTATTTTTGCTGAATGTTATTTTGAAATAATTATATGCTAATTTATCTGAATAAGCAAATGATTTTTTCTCTAAATTATTTCTTCGCTTTCTTTCTTGTTCATTTTTATTATTATTTCTTATTCATTATTAATTAGAAAATGAAATAATTCTTTTGTTTTAGATATTCATCAAGTACTGTGTAAATTAATCTCTGGAATAGGTTCTGATTCTATTATATCAATATTATTAATTTTGTCAAAAATATAAATTATTTTATAATGGCCCATGCGTATAAATATTTATTATTTAGAAGTAATAAAAATTAATATATTTCCAAATACTGGCACGCTGAACAATAATTCGACTACTTTGTCTATGACTCAAATGTATGCAAAATGCAATATTTAGAATTCCAATAAATATTAAAATCCAAATTATTTATCACTTTATTCGAAAATAAGCTAAAAATGATTTATATGATTTCAATACAAATCTTAATACAAGTTTAAACAAAAAATTAAATCAAACTGATATCAAATTTCATAACAATATTGTTTCCTAAATCTTTTCGTCTAATTAATTGTACTCGATATGTCATTTTGCTAAAACTGAAGCTTTTTACAGAATATTCAAATTTGTTATATCTCCTAATATGAAAAGGTGTTAAATCATGAAATCAAACACCTTCGCCGTTTTACTGACTCAGAACAACATCATAAATTTCAAGCATCATATCAACCTGAATAATTTGGTTAATCTTATGATTTACTTCCTCGCGAATAAACTGAAACTATAAGAAAATCGAAACTTTTAATATCGTTATAATGATTACGAATAACTTGAAGCTGTAATTCATCGAACGAAATTTCGCACCACGTATAATGATGTTCCATCTGCCTTCCTGTTTCGTTTAATTAAAATTTCAAATACGAGCAGCAAAATATGCATAGAATAATACTTTTAACAAGATTGTTATCGGGTCTCGAGTATTCGCGGGCTTGAGTTATTATTAAAATTCATGCGGCTGAATCTAAATGCTGCGAACACTTTTTAGTATGTTGATCAGTATACACTGTTTTAATAGGATTTGTATAAATTTTTGATGAATGAAAGTGTTGGTCTCGGGAGACGATTGTATTTTGAGCTTTCTAAAACCTTTGTTATATTCTATTTTACAGTATTTCAGTCGTTGGCATTGATTACAACAAATAATATTTTAAGGATTATTAATGTTTGAATCATGCCAACCATAGTATTTTATTTGAGATAATCACATTACAATGTATAGATATGAGAACCAGATATTTCAAATAGTTTGTAACACAAATAATGTTAAATAATATGGGAATAATAACTAACATTTCTTTAACATATTCCAAAATTATTGTCGATATCTTTATTAATTTTTAAAGGATACAGTTTGAACGAAATTCGTAATTATTATATGTTGTGTCAAATATTTTATATTGAGAGGATGGCAAGCATGTCTGAGTCAGTAGTTCCTCAAATCTGGCATTTATTTTCTCTATATTATTAACAATATTTCTATAAACCACGAAAATATTACCTTCACGAGTATTTACCGTTTTCCAATCGGTTTTATCGATTAAATATTAAATTTGTTTAAAACTTCTCTTTCTAAATGAAGGTCTCTAATACGACTCTAACAAAACATAATTCTACATAATTCATAGAACTACTTCCGTGAGAACTGTTATGCACCTTGAATATTGCTCCTTGAATAAATTTATTAAACCTTCTCTTTAGATAAAAATATTCAGCATCATTCTAAAATAGCACCATTGTGCATATACTGTAAACATATGCACTATAGACTGTAAACATGTTTGCCTTGCAATCATGACGCAATTTTTCTCTCAATTAATCAACTAAATCTACCAAAACATTTCTTTGTATATAAAAAAAGATCCAATATCAACCCTGGAAAGCACAATTTTCTATAAATCCTACATCCAAAAACTAAACTATAACAGCAATTTTTCTTCGATTATCCAGCTACATTCATTGGAATTTCTCCCGTTAGATAAAAATCTCGAATATCACTGGGGGAAAAAGCATAACTTTCATTTTATGGCGTTTGCCAAATCAGCATGGCATCGTAATAAAGGTCCGAAAAAAATGGTCCGGCAACTGCAATCGGAAATCCGTACGTTCTTTTCCACGCCTCTCTTCAATCTAGCCGAGAATTATCTGCGATTCGAGCTGAATGCCAGGTCACGGGTTAATGCAAACCATTAGTCTCAGAAACGAAAGGGTCGCCACGACGAAAATGTGCACTCACCGCGAACTGGAATACTCGAAGCTTGCAAGCAACGAGGTTGTTGTTTCTAAAAGAACATATACCTATGCTACCGCCATTTCCTCCCATCCTGATGGATGTGCATCTCATTCGTTCTCAGTGAACCAACGAGTACTTACTGAAACGTATCGACGAGGACTATTTTCAAATTTATGTAGTTATTCGAGAGACAAATAAATACTGAAAACACTATATTTATTCTTCTTCTTTAGCGCGATCAATTACAAATATAATGTGAAACATTAATAAGTACATACAGATTTATTTCTTCAACATTGTACTAATACCTGTTATTAGACTGTGAAACATGCGCAAATGCATAGAATGCATATGTAATTCTTGGCAGATAAAACAATTTTCTATTCTTTCGATTATATCTCCAAACATATAAATTTGTATAAAAGTTCATAATGTACTTATAAATACGCAAGCTACTATAATTTTGAAATTATGGTATGATATATTGGAATAATGAGTAACTGTATAGAATAACAGAACTGTTTGGAGTAAGTAAAGGAGCAAATAATTAAAATGTAGAAATTTTTGAGTGTCTTTATTTATTTTTAAGGCGCTCTTCTAAATATTGTTGTTTATTATTTTTATTTATTCTTAATAATAGTTTTCAAATGCTCTTGAAGAAATTTTTAATACGACGGAAGATTTAATTGGCGGACATATAAAACAATTTTTGTATATTGAAAGAGAATATGACTTGTTAAATATTATGTATCTTCTGTTCTTTTATGGATCTTTAATATTGAACTGACGTTTCGTCAAGATAAAGATGGAACGTGATGAAAATTTTTGGAAAACTTTAGAATCGCTCAAAGAGGACTTTCCATGCTATATGCAATTTTCATCTTGCAACATACATAAAATCGATATGGTTTCAACTTTTCTCTTTGAAAGAAACATATTGAGGGCAAAAGAGTGGGTATAAAATTCGTGACAGATTTAGATTGAAGTCAAAAGACAGAATATTTTTCCCAAGCAACATATAGACTTCCATGACAGTATTACGAATCTGACTAAAGGGTTTACTTGAATGTGAATAGAATGAAATATCTTCTTCCGTACGTATTTACTCTGGTTATATCACAAAATTCAATATAAATGAAGGATTTTGAGTCAAACCTTTATGTTTCAAACAAATACTCCTTTTATCTTTTATAAGTAAAAGATCTTGAAATGAAGAAATTTTCATATTTCAATTAATTATATTTCTATCTACTTTGACTTTATCTTGTCACACGTCGAATCATAATCTTATACTCGTAAATTCCATACAGTCCACTTCGAACTTGCAAATTACCAAAGTGTTACGCCGCAACGGAAGAAATTAAGGAATGAACCAATGCTCGTTTCAAAATGATTCCTTTTGTTCTTTTGCTTTACTGTAGAGTTCGAGAAGCGATTACTGTACAACGTAATACGCGACACGAAACAAAGGAATAAAATTGATCAGCTGACCCCTAACAAACTGCGATCTCTTTTTATAGTGTTCATGAATAGCCTACAATACAAAGAATAGAATACAAAGGAAAATTCAGGTCTTTTAGAAGGATCAAAGAGTGTATGGAACTGGAATTATCGTCGTTTAGTAGGAATGAGCTGTAACAAGCGGGAAGTAGCGATAATATGCGCAAATGGTAAATTAATGGTTGAGAAGTGATGTGTTTGACCTAAAAGGGCCACTATTATTGATTATACGATCAATATATAGATATTGTCAATATTTCAGCGTCCTCAATATTGTTATACGTAGTATGTATACAGACGATCAACTTACATATATTAACCATGCAATATGTAATATTCTTGGTTTCCTTATATGTACAATAATATTGAGAATCTTGAAATATTGACCATATGATTGAACGTCAGACAGATCGTCATTTAACGAAACGACTCGCGTGTGGATTCGCGATGGTGAACATCTCTACTACAAAGTCACCTACTGTATCATAAGTGGAATTAAAGGGAGGAACAAACCCTGACTTCCATCCCTGATACGGTTTGTAATTCTCCGAAGGGTCATCATGATCGGCTGCTGCCTCCTAATCAAAGATCGTTGTTGATAGGAAGCAGGCTGGACCAAGGATGAAGAAATTCGTCGTTCTTCTTTACGGGCAATTCGTGAAACGCGATTAACTAGCAAAGTTCGGTTCATTCGGGCTCGCTAGCGGCGGCCGGCGTAGCGTTAATGAACCGTAGTTCGCTGAATCGACGATGAGCATTAGAGAGTTACTCGTCTGCGCTACGAAAGCAATTTTGCCAACTCGACCTGTTTCGCTCGATAAGGTCTCTTCAGGCGATTGTACCTTTGTACGTATACACGCGTACATCGGAGTACAGATTGTTTCACTGGCTTGTTTCGAAGACGAACTTCGCTTTGTTACGCCGGAAAGGAATTCATACGGGTACCGAGACGAAACCGTTGAGAATCGTTGATCTAGAAATTTTGTTTTTTTGTAATTTTGAAATTTTGTAATTTAGATTAAACAAATGTCACCCCGATTGTTCGAGATTTATGATAGTGAGCTTGGGCTCGAGGCGACAACCAGTCGCCGAACGTAGCCGCGGTCAAGGGATGAACGTTTTATCTAACAAAGGCACAGAGTAACTCTATACCTCTCCTTAAAAGAAATAGTCGTAGCGACACGCGGCAGTAAATATTTCAATGGTTTCTGTCCCGTGGCTCGCCACACGCAGATTCTATACTCCGGGTAAGATAATCTCCAGATGTCAACATACCTCCGCAGTATATGTTTAGCTAACGTGAGGACCCGCAATAAATCTTAAGATTTAGTCAAGCAAAGTCCTTCATATAGACAAGCAGTCTTTGTTGTAACTACGGGAAGATAGGAGAAACCTATCTTCCACGAACGATGCCCCCGTCAACAACCTCCCCTCAAGGGCGGCCAGCATCTCTTTCAAAACGCCGATATGGAGATCGACCAATTAGCAACAGCGCTAATTTCCCTCACCTTTGGAACGAAAGCTTTCTTTGACGAATCCGAGGATCTCATGTCCTTAGACCCACCCATATAGTTTTCCTCGATGGCATCGTCGAGACGGAGAGTGACTCTCCGGTACGATCTCGATGACAATTCAAGTAACTCTCGGATACGTAGTGATTGCCCCATGCATTAACATTGAGTACAACTTAGACGCTAAAGAAGAGTAGAGTTCGTCATCCCGTTGACCGTGGATTCGTTATTGAGCCTAGGATCATCGTCATTAGCTTCTCGAGTATCAAATTATCGCGATTACTTGTCCAATTCCATCATGGTCATGTTTGCACTGGTAAATATCTCCTCTATTGCATAATGATCACGTCTAGTGTCAATAGAGATTCGTTTTACGCATTTAACCCTAACACTAATCGTAACGCCAACCCGACATATATATTCGCGCTGTGTGCATACATGGCTGCTCCGTGACCCTTTTCCGGAATTCGGGCTCGCGTTCTTCTTCTTGCCCTCAACAATGCCAACTTTTACAGTCAATCTCGTTTCATTCGAATGGAAAGTTTGAGTTCCGTACCATCTACGGCCGAAATGCGTGTATGCGCGAACAGGGACGGGGTGAGATGGATTTGCCTTTTCGTTCCTCGACTTTCGTTGGAAATCTTGTTTGACACGTTACGATCTCTCCTTCCCACTACGACATTTATTTAATCGAAACTAACGTAAATTATGTACGAAAGGACCATATTCATAATCTAGTTTCTTAGTATTTTTAGAGAAATTTTGGTATCACTCTGATCATTTTTTAATATTTTTCAATTATGTATGTGTAATATTTGGAAATTTAATATCGTTACGAATGCTGACTTTTGTAAGGAGCATGGAATTGTTTGAAAAGAAATTATCAACTTACTGTTGCTCTCTTCCTTAATTTTAAAATATATTATATAGAAAATTTAAAAAATGGTAGTGTCACTTTGAGCACTTCAGATATTAATAAAGCAAATTATTTTAATTCTAGCAAATATGAATATGACATAATCTATTTCTAGTTTTATTAAACAAATTTAGTTTAGATAGATTAAAAAGGGACTTATAAAGGATTCATAAATAAAAAAATTGTTATATTCAAAAGATCGAGAATACAATCGACGAATTCTACAGCTAACAGATTAAACGACATACGGTAGAGTCCGTTAAAAGATGGTCAAAATTAAAATGTTCGAACTCATCTAAAAAAAGCGCTTTTTTATATCATGCAAATGAGATAACATAATTTTCTGTCCTATGACTTATTTTCTTAAAGATATCTCGCATAAACGAAAGTCAAATCGGATTATCGTGTAACAACGTACGATAGTGCATCAGGAACACTAATTCAAGCTTAGAAATGGTTAAGGAGAAGATATCGCCACACATGACAGAATGAAGCAGACTCTTTTCATCCTTTCTAAAACAACTGCCACAGTAGTTTCTATGTTGTCCTTCTGTCACTCCACAGAACGGATCTCGAACGATAATAAGCAACAGTCCGCAGGAGATTTATTACGTCTTGTAATTTGTCACGAGTCTCTGAAAGCCAATAAACACCGTATCGTTTTATTTCCAGGCTGTACGTTTCAGCACTCGCTTCGTAAAACAGATTTATCAGGTGTACTAGGAACTGCTTAGAGACAATTCAATCGTACCTAAGAGGTTAATGTAGTAAATAACAAGTCCTCTTGCGTTTGTAGTACATCGACTCGTCGCTGGGCGGCCTATAAGATATTAGTTTTCTCACTAATGTTCGCAAATGTAGAATGTATATACGGGAAACAAATCACACCTTACCCGGGTCCTTCAGCAGTGCATATGACAAAGGCGTGTGTAATGTTATGCGTTACAACTCTGTTTTGGCCGCGCACACTGACACGCATATCGCTGTGTGTGTGTTAGTTTGCGACTATTTGCATCACAGGATCCGTCAACAAACGAAGATGGAATGCAATTTGGCAAGAAGAGGAGGGAGAAGCAGCACTAACAGAGTAGCCAAACAAGTGTAATTGTTATAATTGTTATAATTGTTATAATTGTTACAATGTCATAATGTTATAATTGTTATATTGTTATATATATATCTTGTAAAACACATATTAGCAAAATAAAACAATTTCTTTTATATTATCATCTCTAAATATAATGAAAGTATTCCTTGTGTACCGTTACGAAGCTCTTTAACGCGTTAGCTACGATGCGACATTATCATTCTTTAGTGTACTCTGCTTTCGCGGATGTCTCCTACGCGTATGTGTAGTAGTTCATTCTACCGACACATTCGCTTACGGTTTGAAGTAAATTATACGTATCATTTGTCTCGCATCAGACTTTTCTTATGCTAGAAATGTTTTATAACAATGTTAACAATTTTCAAGCAGAATATATAGAATTAAAATAGTAATACCTAGATCTATATATATATATATGTCGGATTAGAGTCAGGATTAAGGAGACGGGCGTTTAATGGATTTTCATTAGAATTAGCCATTGTTGTGATACAACGGAGAGTTTATTAGCACAGGCTTATTAACAAGATTAAGCACTCGTAGCACTAGTGATAATTACCTTAGGTTCGAAACGAATCCGCGGTCACGGGATGGTAAACGTATGTTCTTGCACAGTTCAAGTCTAACTCTTTGTTAACTAGATGTGTGGTATTCACTGGTTGTAAGGCGGCACTGTCATTCGTCGATGAGATCGTACCAAAGAATGCCTCTCCGTCTCGACGATGTCGTCGAGGAAAACTATATTGCGTGGGTCTAAGGATATGAGATCCTCGGATTCGTCAAAGAAAGCTTTCGTTCCAAAGGAGAGGGAAATTAGCGCTATTGCTAATTGGTCGATCTCCATATCGGCGTTTTGAAAGAGATGCTGGCCGCCCTTGAGGGGAGGTTGTTGACGGGGGGCAACGCTCGTGGAGGATAGATTTCTCCTATCTTCCCGTAGTTGCAACAAAGTCTATTTGACGGACTTCGCTTGACTAAATCTTAAGATCTATAGCGGGTCCTCACGTTAGCTAAACATACGCCGCAAAGGCATGCCGACACCCGGCGATCATCTTACCCGGAGGACAAAATCTGCGTGTGGCGGGCCGCGGGATAGAAACTATTGAAGTATTTACTGCCACGTGTCGCTACGACTATTTCTTTTAAGGAGAGGTATAGAGTTACTCTGTGCCTTTGTTAGATAAAACGTTCATCCCTTTGACCGCGGCTACGTTCGGCGACTGATTGTCGCCTCGAGCCCAAGCTCATGATCATAAATCTCGAACAATCGGAGCGGCATTTGTTTAATCTAAGTTACAGAGTTGCGGTATTCCCGCGAATCCAAGGAGGAGCTCCGGCGTTCTTTCATCTCCGACACGGCCACTCTGACTATCACACGTCCTCGGGTGTAGCTACAATATTGAGTTTTCTTAACGTTAGTCTCGGTACAATTAACATTGTTTACAATTTAACTTAATGTCTAAATAAGCTGAGGGTCCAGTGTAACAACAAAATTTTGTTCGGAGGTTTGACAACAAAAGGAATAGAAGAGAACATGAATTAGTAACGTTGTAATTAGTATCGGAAGTGCTAGTTGCATCCTGTGGGTTATCAGTCGGGTCATAACGGCGAAATGGACCGGTCTCGATTTCGTACCCCAATGGATCTCGTTTTTCTAGATCGCACGACCGCACCAAACTTCGTAACACTGTAGCTCATGATGCGCGTGAACACATCACTTGCCCCTTAGTCGAGCTTCATAACACTATAGCTCATGGTGCGCGTGAACACATCACTTGCCCCTTTACCGAGCTTCATAGCTCTATAGCTCATGGTGCGCGTGAACACATCATTTGCCTCTTTACCGAGCTTCATAACATACTCCGTAAGGTGCTACGGTCTTTGTGCTAAGGATCTTCCGAGATCGAGGTACTCATGTCGTCGTGGTCACTGTTATTGCCGTCACTACCGACGTCCAACTCAGCGGGAACGCGACTGTCCGGCATTTTTCTTAATCTGTCGTGACTGTCTTTATACGATCGTTTGCCGTCTAGCGTTTTTAGAATATATCTATCTCCTTCCAAAATCTCGGTTATTACAAATGGACCCTTGAATTTCGGCTCTAGCTTGGTTTGGTTTCTTTCCTCGTTCTTGCGTAGTACGAAGTCGCCGAGGTTAAACCTAACCACTTTAGCTTTGTTCCTATCAAATCTTTCTTTGTCGTATTGGGCGTTACTTTCTATGTTCTGTACGGCCTGCTGCCTTACATCGGAGATATCGACTTCTTTTTCTTCGATATTGTCGGGTAGCAATAGGTCATACGGTCTCGCCGATCTACCGATTAGTAGCTGTAAAGGGCTCGAATTGGTCACGCGGTTGACGGTGCAGTTCAACGCTAGCTACATTTCCCCAATCGCGTCTTGCCACGGCCGCCCGGTCGTCTCTACTGTCGTGAACATGTTTTTCAACGTGCCCATAACACGTTCTACTTGTCCGTTAGCCCTACTGGCACCGGTCGCTATCAAGTGAACTTTAATTCGTTTGCTTTCGCAGAACTCGCGAAATTCTTTACCCGTAAAACACCTTCCCTGGTCCGCTATTATCCGACAGGGACTCCCGAATAAAAATATAGCGGATTTAAGCGCTTTAATGGTGTTAAGAGAATCTATCCTACGAGTATGATGCAGGTATACGAATTTAGTGAAGGCGTCGATCAACACAATGACGTACTCCGTCGAATCGCTTTTACCACTCAGCTTGCCCGTTATATCCATGTGGACCGTGTGCCAAGGTATGCTGGCCTTGGGTATGGGATGTAGTTCGGCTTGTATCTTACCTGAACTAGCCTTCGAAACTCTACAAGCATGGCAGTTCTCTACGAACTTGCGAACGTACTTCGCCATTCCTTCGAACCAGTAATACTCGTACAGTTTCTCGAGCGTCTTATCCCAACCCAAGTGCATAATTGACTGATGCACATGGTTAATAACGGACCACCTAAACCCTCTTGGAACAATAGGTAAACTGAGAGTCCTGCCTCTTCTTTGAATTTTCCGGTAGAGAGTACCGGACCGTAATTCGTAAGTATTCGCGATGTCTTCCGCGAGCTCATCATTTTGCAACTTTTCGACAATTCCCGAAATTTGGGGGTCACGACGTTGTTCGGCTAGTAGCCAATCTTCCGAAATTTCGGCCAGATTAACCATTTTCTCTTTGATTTTGTCGAATCTAATAGGGTCAACGCCTGTGGGATTGCGCGAAAAGAAATCTACGTGGGCCATTCGCTTGCCCTCCAGATACACAATGTCGAAGGTAAACGTTTGCAAGTAAGCCCACCACCTGTGTACCCTGTCATTCAAATGTACTTTGCTCTTAGACGCCTTTAATGAATTGCAGTCTGTGACGACAAGAAATTCCCGTCCGTGCAGATAGTGGCGGAAATGTTTTATGGCGTTTACAACGGCTAATGTTTCGAGTTCATAAGAGTGATATCTGGATTCCGTGAGGCTGGTTCTTTTACTATAGTATTCCACTACTCGATTTTTACCTTCCACCTTGTGCATCAAAATAGCCCTAAATCCTTCGGAGCTAGCATCGGTATGTAATTCTATTGGATAATTGGCGTCAAATAGCATTAACACCAGTGCGTCGGTCAGAACGGAGATTACCTCTTGTCTTATTTTTTCGTGCCTGTCTGCCCATGTTATATTTTTACTGCCGAACGTAAGCGCGTATAAGGGTTTTAACAATTGTGAAAATTTAGGGATGAACTTCCGAAAGTACGAGACTAGCCCTATGAACTGCCTGAGCTGTGTGACGGTCGTCGGCGCGGGTAGGGAGCTTAAGGCATATACTTTACCCGGATTGGGACGGACTTCTCCGTTCTGGATTACGTATCCCAAATAGAGTATCGACGTCTTCAGGAAAGAGCATTTAGAAAAGTTAAACGAAAACCCGGCGTTTACAAGGGTACTTAACACGATGTCCAACCTCTCTAAGGCTTGGTCTATTGAGTCGGCAATAATTAGGACGTCATCCAAATAGACAACGACGTAGGAATACGCAAGGTCGCCCAGGGCATTGAAAATGGCCCTCTGAAAAACGGACGGTGCATTTTTCAATCCGAACGGCATCGTTACGTACTCGTACTGCTCGTCGGGTGTAACGAACGCCGTGTATTCCGCCGAATTGGGGTGTATAGGAATTTGGTGGAACCCGCTGGCCATGTCCAGGCTAATGAAGTATTTCGCCGTTTGTAACCTCGCGATTTGGTCCGCGATAAGAGGTAGGGAGTACCGATCCGCGACCGTATTCTTATTTAACGCTCGAAAATCTACGCACAATCTATCCGAACCGTTCTTTTTCTTCACGAGTAGCATGGGGCTCGCGAACGGCGAATTGCTAGGTCTTATAATGTTAGCTCTGAGTAGTTCGCTGATTCGCGCTCGTACGATTCTCCGCTCTTCCTCGCTAAGTCTATAGGGGCTTCTTTGGACGGTGATGTTAGGATCGATCAACCATATTTCTAATTGGCCCGTATTTACGCGGGTACGTGGAAACCCGTGATGAACGAGTTTTTGAATCTGTCGAGAATGGAAATCAATCGGTCTTTATCGTCGCCGAGTACCTCGGTGTCTACATCATTGAGATCGATCGCAGGTTCGGCGATATTATTACAGATATTAACCGTTTTCGACTTACAAATATCGAGGCTATTGCGCGTCATGTGTACGTCGAAGCCTTGGCTTAAAATTTCGCACCCAATAATAATATCGTGTTTTAAGTAATTGTCGGCAAGGACGTGAAAAATTACCTCCAGTGTAAGACCGCTGATACATACGGCGGACAGAATTTGGGTCGTACTCTTAACGCAAGTGTTCCCAATTCCTCGCATTACAACTATCTCGGTCGTTCTCTTGCCGGAAAATTTTGAGGCTACCGATTCTTTGATTAATGAGCATTCAGCTCCGGAATCAAAGCAAAACAGGAACGACTCACCCTGGTGACTTAATTTACCGGTCGGGGCCTCCACCACGCAGAAGTTAACCTGGCGCTCCTCTCTCGTAGCGGGGTTTCCTCTACGTAAGGTCGGGCAGTTGGGCGCGATGTGGCCCTCCTCGTTACACCTGTAGCAGGACACCTTCGAAGACGTGGCAGCCCGGTTTTCCCCTGGTTTTCGATTGCGTTTCTCCGCCTCCAGTCTTGTCCTCTCGCGGCACTCAGATGCTTTATGTCCGTGTCTACCGCAGTGGTAGCACTTGTATCGGGAGTCAGAAGGCTTATGCCGTTTAGCTTCGGGACCCGCGGAGGAGTTGCTTACTGAAGACGCCGGCCTCTTCACAGAAACGGAGAGCGCTGTCATTTCGCCTGTGAGCTGGTCCTCGGTCTTGATATCGTTTGTGAGTGCTATCCGTAGGACGCGCTGGTCCTGTGATCCTATATGAAGGAGCACGGCAGCGTTAACTATCTCGTCCTTGGTGCACCTTTCCCACCTCGCCATCAGGAAGGAACGTAAACGGCTGCTGTAATCTCCCAGGGTTTCACCCTCCAGTCGTGCTTGATTTTTTATCTTCCATAGCGCCGTGGCAGCAGTTTCTTTCCCACCAAAGCGTGTAAGGAAACGGTCTTTAAACTTTGGCCAAGAGGAAATTTGAGTAGCAGGTATCTGTGTAAGCCACTGTGCTGCCGAGCTTTCTAGAGCGGCATTCAAGGCACAAAGTAG
Organism: Bombus terrestris; assembly: GCF_910591885.1. Taxonomy (NCBI): domain Eukaryota; kingdom Metazoa; phylum Arthropoda; class Insecta; order Hymenoptera; family Apidae; genus Bombus; species Bombus terrestris. The sequence continues at coordinate 6,011,870 of NW_025963549.1, forward strand.
CGCACCGCCATGCAAAGGTTTTTCTTCCATGATCACGTCAACAGTCGCACACCATGCGGCTGGGTCGGAGCCCAAGCTTCCGGGGTTAAAACGTGGTAGCGAAAATTTTTCAAGTGCCACCCCATCCTTCTTTGTTAGTGTATGATATACGTCACGCATGAATTCCATTTGCTGTTTCATCCTTGCTAACAGGTTCATGTATCCCACTTCTGATGTCGGATTAAAGTCAGGATTAAGGAGATGGGCGTTTAATGGATTTTCATTAGAATTAGCCATTGTTGTGATACAACGGAGAGTTTATTAGCACAGGCTTATTAACAAGATTAAGCACTCGTAGCACTAGTGATAATGACCTTAGGTTCGAAACGAATCCGCGGTCACAGGATGGTAAACGTATGTTCTCGCACAGTTCAAGTCTAACTCTTTGTCAACTAGATGTGTGGTATTCACTGGTAGTAAGGCGGCAATGTCATTCGTCGATGAGGTCGTACCAAAGAATGCCTCTCCGTCTCGACGATGTCGTCGAGGAAAACTATATTGGGTGGGTCTAAGGATATGAGATCCTCGGATTCGTCAAAGAAAGCTTTCGTTCCAAAGGAGAGGGAAATTAGCGCTATTGCTAATTGGTCGATCTCCATATCGGCGTTTTGAAAGAGATGCTGGCCGCCCTTGAGGGGAGGTTGTTGACGGGGGGCAACGCTCGTGGAGGATAGATTTCTCCTATCTTCCCGTAGTTGCAACAAAGTCTATTTGACGGACTTCGCTTGACTAAATCTTAAGATCTATAGCGGGTCCTCACGTTAGCTAAACATACGCCGCAAAGGCATGCCGACACCCGGCGATCATCTTACCCGGAGGACAAAATCTGCGTGTGGCGGGCCGCGGGATAGAAACTATTGAAGTATTTACTGCCACGTGTCGCTACGACTATTTCTTTTAAGGAGAGATATAGAGTTACTCTGTGCCTTTGTTAGATAAAACGTTCATCCCTTTGACCGCGGCTACGTTCGGCGACTGATTGTCGCCTCGAGCCCAAGCTCATGATCATAAATCTCGAACAATCGGAGCGGCATTTGTTTAATCTAAGTTACAGAATTGCGGTATTCCCGCGAATCCAAGGAGGAGCTCCGGCGTTCTTCCATCTCCGACATATATATATATACACACACACACACGTATATATATTCAATTTAAATAAATTAAATTTGTATTGTTGAATTTAATAAAATTACATTTAAATAAATATATGCTATTGTAATTTCAATTTTTCTTTTTTAAGAATTAATTAATGAAAATGATTATCAGTATTAAATTAAATTTTTATAATCAGTGTTGATTTAAATTTTTAAAATTAATTTGAAAAATAATAATAGCAAATATTTTACAATACAATCTAATAGTTGACCTATCAATTAAGTATATACAGTAATGTCGTAAATATATTATTTCTTTTATAAAAAATTTAAAAATGTAGCTTAATCGAATAATTTAAAATTTATATAAAAATTTATTATAAATAGTATTTATGAATTTAGTATAATTTAATTTAAATAGTTTAAAAGTAGGGTGTATTAAATCTAGTTGGGAGTTAATAGATTTGATATTTTATTATGTTTAAAATTTATTAAGAGTAGAAACAGCATAGAATTAAATTGTTATTGGTTTCAGTGTGTTTATCGATTTTACCGGTAATGATAGTGTTCCTGGTGTACCGCTACGAAGCTCTTTAACGCGTTAGCTACGATGCGACACTATGTTTCTTTAGTGTAATATGCTTTCCCGGATGTCTACTACGCGTCTCTGTAGTAGTTCAATCTACCGACACATTCGCTTACCATTTGAGGTAAATTATACGTACCATTTGTCTCGCAACAGACTATTCTTATCCTCGAAATATTTTATAACAATGTTAACAATATTCATGCAGAATATATAGAATTAACATAGTAATACGTAGATGTATATATATATATATATATATATACACACACACGTATATATATTAAATTTAAATAAATAAAATTTTTATTCTTCAATTTAATAAAATTACATTTCTATAAATATATACTATTGTAATTTCAATTTTTCTTTTTTAAGAATTAATTAATGAAAATGGTTATCAGTATTAAATTAAATTTTTATAATCAGTGTTGATTTAAATTTTTAAAATTAATTTGAAAAATAATAATAGCAAATATTTTACAATACAATCTAATAGTTGACCTATCAATTAAGTATATACAGTAATGTCGTAAATATATTATTTCTTTTATAAAAAATTTAAGAATGTAGTTTAATCGAAAAATTTAAAATTTATATAAAAATTTATTCTAAATAGTATTTATGCATTTAGTATAATTTAATTTAAATAGTTTAAAAGTAGGGTGCATTAAATCGAGTTGGGAGTTAATAGATTTGATATTTTATTATGTTTAAAATTTATTAAGAGTAGAAACAGCATAGAATTAAATTATTATTGGTTTCAGTATGTATATCGTTTTTACCGGTAAGGATAGTGTTCCTGGTGTACCGTTACGAAGCTCTTTAACGCGTTAGCTACGATGCGACACTATCTTTCTTTAGTGTACTATGCTTTCGCGGATGTCTACTACGCGTCTCTGTAGTAGTTCAATCTATCGACACATTCGCTCACCGTTTGAGGTAAATTATACGTACCATTTGTCTCGCAACAGACTTTTCTTATCCTCGAAATGTTTTATAACAATGTTAACAATATTCATGCAGAATATATAGAATTAAAATAGTAACACCTAGATCTGTATATATATATATATGTCGGATTAGAGTCAGGATTAAGGAGACGGGCGTTTAATGGATTTTCATTAGAATTAGCCATTGTTGTGATACAACGGAGAGTTTATTAGCACAGGCTTATTAACAAGATTAAGCACTCGTAGCACTAGTGATAATGACCTTAGGTTCGAAACGAATCCGCGGTCACGGGATGGTAAACGTATGTTCTCGCACAGTTCAAGTCTAACTCTTTGTTAACTAGATGTGTGGTATTCACTGGTTGTAAGGCGGCACTGTCATTCGTCGATGAGATCGTACCAAAGAATGCCTCTCCGTCTCGACGATGTCGTCGAGGAAAACTATATTGGGTGGGTCTAAGGATATGAGATCCTCGGATTCGTCAAAGAAAGCTTTCGTTCCAAAGGAGAGGGAAATTAGCGCTATTGCTAATTGGTCGATCTCCATATCGGCGTTTTGAAAGAGATGCTGGCCGCCCTTGAGGGGAGGTTGTTGACTGGGGGCAACGCTCGTGGAGGATAGATTTCTCCTATCTTCCCGTAGTTGCAACAAAGTCTATTTGACGGACTTCGCTTGACTAAATCTTAAGATCTATAGCGGGTCCTCACGTTAGCTAAACATACGCCGCAAAGGCATGCCGACACCCGGCGATCATCTTACCCGGAGGACAAAATCTGCGTGTGGCGGGCCGCGGGATAGAAACTATTGAAGTATTTACTGCCACGTGTCGCTACGACTATTTCTTTTAAGGAGAGGTATAGAGTTACTCTGTGCCTTTGTTAGATAAAACGTTCATCCCTTTGACCGCGGCTACGTTCGGCGACTGATTGTCGCCTCGAGCCCAAGCTCATGATCATAAATCTCGAACAATCGGAGCGGCATTTGTTTAATCTAAGTTACAGAGTTGCGGTATTCCCGCGAATCCAAGGAGGAGCTCCGGCGTTCTTTCATCTCCGACATATATATATATACACAGACACACACGTATATATATTCAATTTAAATAAATTAAATTTGTATTGTTGAATTTAATAAAATTACATTTAAATAAATATATGCTATTGTAATTTCAATTTTTCTTTTTTAAGAATTAATTAATAAAAATGATTATTAATATTAAAGTAAATTTTTCTAATCAGTGTTGATTTAAATTTTTTAAATTAATTTGAAAAATAATAATAGCAAATATTTTAGATGACAATCTAATAGTTGATCTATCAATTAAGTATATACAGTAATGTCGTAAATATATTATTTCTTTATAAAAAATTTAAAAATGTAGTTTAATCGAAAAATTTAAAATTTATATAAAAATTTATTCTAAACATTATTTATGAATTTTGTATGATTTAATTTAAATATTTTAAAAGTAGGGTGCATTAAATCTAGTTGGGAGTTAATAGATTTGATATTTTATTATTTTTAAAATTTATTAAAAGTAGAAACAGCATAGAATTAAATTATTATTGGTTTCAGTATGTGTATCGTTTCTACCAGTAAGGAGAGGGTTCCTGGTGGACCGTTACGAAGCTCTTTAACGCATTAGCTACGATGCGACACTATCTCTCTTTAGTGTACTATGCTTTCGCGGATGTCTACTACGCGTCTCTGTAGTAGTTCAATCTACCGACACATTCGCTTACCGTTTGAAGTAAATTATACGTATCATTTGTCTCGCATCAAAATTTTCTTATCCTCGAAATGCTTTATAACAATGTTAACAATATTCATGCAGAATATATAGAATTAATATAGTAACACCTAGATCTATATATATATATGTCGGAGATGAAAGAATACTGGAACCTTCCCTTCGGAACTTTGGGAAGACCCCTAGTATTGTAATTTAGATTTCACCATAGCCGAATTAAGAAACTGTTGTCATTCGCTTCGACTGTATTTATTTGAGATTTATGATAGTGAGCTCGGGCTCGAGGCGACAACCAGTCGCCGAACGTAGTCGCGGTCAAGGGATGAACGTTTTATCTAACAGAGGCATGAAGTAACTCTATATCTTTCCTTAAAAGAAATACTTGGGACGGGGCACGACGGTAAACATTTCAACGATATCTGTCCCGTGGCTCGCCACACGCAGACTTTGTCCTTCGGGTAAGACGATTGCCAGATGCCAACGCATCTTCACAGTATATGTTTAGCTGGGCGAGGACCCGCTACGAATATTAAATTTCAATTACACAAAGTCTCTCAAATAGACAAATGGCCTCTGCCCCAACTACGGGAAGATAAGAGAAATCTATCCTTCCACGAACGACGCTTCTCGCTAGCAACTTTCCCCCAAGGACAGCTAATATCTTTCTCTAACCACCAACATGGAAATTGACCAATTAACTGCAACGTCAATTTCCCTCACCCTTTGAGCGAAGACTTTTCTCCGCGAATCCGATGATCTCGTGCCCTTAGGCACACCCATCATAGTTTTCTTCGACAGCGTCACCGCGACGGAGAGGCACTCTCTAGTGCGATCTCATCAGTAATCGACCTGTCTTTCGTATACGAAATAATTGCCCCCGTGCTCTAACATATAGTGTAACTTAGACGCAAACGAAGGGTAAAGTCCAGTATCCGTTGACCGCGGATTCGTTAGTGAGCCTAGGATCATTGTCATTAGCTTCTCGAGTATCTAATTATCGCGATTACTTGTCCAATTCCATCATAGTCATATCTGCACTAGTAAATATCTCCTCTATTGCATAATGATCACGTCTAGCGCCAATAGGGATTCGTTTCACGCCCTCAACCCTATCTCAAATCTTAACGCCAACCCGACATCAGAAGTGGGATCAGTGCCGATTATAACAGTGCTAGAACTTACGATCATCGTGCGCAAGTCGCAAGTCGTGCGCAATTCAGTCGCTAGTGCAAATCGAGTGTGAAACCTAAGAATTATCGCTACCACGTTTAACCCTTAAAATCGCGTGCTCCGAATCCGCTGCATGATGCGCAGCTGCCAACCTGATTATGGAAGGAAACTATAATTTCAATAACGGGTGGCGAGTCGACTTCTACGTACTGGAAGCACCAACGGATAGATCAAGTCATCTGGGTGAGTCGTTTCCATTTTACTCCGATTCGGGAGCCGAGCGTTCACTAATTAAAGAGTCCGCGGCCTCGAGATTTTCTGGCAAAGGAATGACTGACATATTAGTAATGCGAGGAGTAGGGAATACCTGTATTAAACATACGCCTCCCATTTGCTCATTGTGTGTATTAATGATTTTTACATCGAAGATAATTTCTCATGTCCTTGCTGATAGTTATTTGAAATATGATGTCGCGATTAGTTGCGGGACTCTAAGTCTGGTTTTTGACGTAACATTACACAAAATAGCCTCGCTATGTGTAAAACAAAAATGATTGGTGTCTGTAATGAAACCACTGCAAACGAGATCGTCGTTAATGAAGTTGACGCTGATGTACATGGTAATAATAAAAGTCGATCAATTTCTCTTCTCGACAAATTCAAAGATTCATTCGTTACGGGTTTTCTACGTATTCGTGTAAATGCAGGCCGGTTAGAAACACGATTAACTGATCCTAACACCACTGTAGGAGGAAGTCCTTAGAGACTTAGCGAGGAGGAGCGAAGAGCGGTACGTGAGAAAACAAGCGTTCTAATTAAAGCAAAGATTATAAGGCCTAGTAATTCGCCATTAGCGAGCCGTAACTCGTGAAGAAAAAAAAAACGGCTCAGATAGATTACGAGTGGATCCCCGAGATCTAAATCAAAGTATCGTCGCGGATCGGTACCCTTTACTCCTTATTGCGGATCAAGTCGCGAGATTGCAAGAGGCGAGATATTTTATTAGCCTGGATATGGCCAGCGGGTTTCACCAAATTCCTACTTATCCTAATTCAGCGCAGTATACAGCGTTCGTTACTCCCGACAGACAATATGAGTAGATAACGATGCCGTCTGGACTGAAAAATTGCACCGTCCGTCTTTCGGAGGGTCATTCGCAAGGCCTTAGGTGACCTCGCCCATTCGTACGTTGTCATTTATTTCAATGACGTCCTAATTATTGCCAACTCGATAGATCAAGCTTTAGAAAGATTGAACACCGTATTAGATACCCTTGTAAAAGCCGGATTCTCTTTTAATTTTGCGAAACGTTCTTTTTTAAAGACATCGGTGCTCTATTTGCGATATGTGATTCATAACGGAGAAGTTCGTCCTAACCCGGGTAAAATACACACCTTAAGTTCTTCACCTGTGCCAACGACCGTTACACAGTTCAGGCAGTTCATAGGGTTAGCTCCGTACTTCCGAAAATTCATCCCTAAATTCTCACAGACGATGAAATCCCTGTATGCGCTCATCTCAGATAACAGAAATATAACTTGGACAGATAGACACGAGAAAATAAGACAACAGGTAGTTTCCGCCCTGACCGACGCGCCGGTGCTAACGATATTCAACCCCAATTACCCGATAGAACTACATACTGACGCTAGCTCGGAGAGTTACGGGGTGATTTTGACGCATCAAGCCGAAGGTAAGAACAAGGTAATAGAGTATTACAGTAAAAGAACCAGCCCCGCGGAATCCAAATATCACTCCTATGAACTCAATACATTAGCTATCGTAAACGCCGTAAAACATTTCTGTCACTATCTATAGGGACGGGAATTTCTTGTCGTCACGGATTGCAACTCGTCGAAAGCATCGAGTGATAAAGTACATTTAAATGACAGGGACCATAGGTGATGGGCTTACTTGTAGACTTTTATTTTTGACATTATATATCGGGAAAGTAAACGGACGGCTCACAAATTTCTTGTCGCGAAACCCCACAGGCGTTGACCCTATTAAATTCAACAAAATCAAAGAGAAAATAGTTGACTGGCCGAAATTTCGGAAGATTGGCTATTAGCGGGACAACGTCGTGATTCTCAAACCTTGGAAATCGTCAAGGGATTGCAAAACGATGGACTCGCGGAAGACATCGCGAGTACATACGAATTACGGTTCGGTACTCTGCACCGGAGGATACAAAGAAATGGCAGGATTCTCTGTGTACCTACAGTCCCAAGATGTTTTAGATAGTCTGTTATAAACCATGTGCACCGGTCAATTATGCACTTAGGTTGGGAGAAAACGCTGGAGAAACTATACGAGTATCACTGGTTCGAAGGAATGGCGAAGTACGTTCGCCGATTCATTGAGAACTGTCATGCTTGTCAAGTTTCGAAAGCTAGTTTAGGTAAGATACAAGCCGAACTGCATCCTATACCTAAGACCAGCATACCCTGGCATACGGTCCACATGGACATAACAGGTAAGTTGAATGGTAAAAGCAATTCGAAGGAGTACGTCATTGTTTTGATCGACGTCTTCACTAAATTCGTATACCTGCATCATACTCGTAAGATAGATTCCCTTAACACCATTAAAGCGCTTAAATTCGCTATATTTTTATTCGGAAGTCCCTGCCGGATAAAAGCAGATCAGGAAAGATGTTCTAAGGGTAGAGAATTTCGAGTATTTTGCGAAAGCAAACGAATTGAAGTTCGCCTGATAGCGACCGGTGCTAGTAGAGCCAATAGACAGGTAGAGCGTGTTATGCGTATATTGAAAATATGTTCACGGTAGTAGAGACGACCGGGCGGTCATGGCAAGACGCGATTGGGGAAATACAATTGGCCCTGAATTGCACCACCAACCGCGTGACTAAGGCGAGCCCACTGGAACTACTAATCGGTAGGACAGCAAGACCGTACGACTTGTTGCTACCTGATAGCGTTGAAGAAAGAGAAATAGATATCTCCGATGTAAGATAACAGGCGAAAAAAAAAATATAGCAAGTAGCGCCAAACACGACAAAGAAAGATTCGATAACACCACAGCTAAAGTGGCTAGGTTTAAAGTCGGTGATTTCGTATTGCGCAAAATCGAGGAAAGAAACCAAACCAAGTTAGATCCAAAGTTTAGGGGCCCATTCGTAATAGCAGAGATTTTGGAAGGGAATAGATATACTTTAAAGACATTATAATGTCAATTTCTTTAGATTTCCAGGGTAGTAGGAAAATAAGCAATTAGGAAGATAAAATGACATAATGCGAGGAATTTGTAAAAACAGCTGAGCAAATCGATTACAGGTATATGATTAGACAATTAGAATTGTTCTGTGAGCCCATAAGCCAATTAGCATGCCCTTGGGAGCTAGGGAAGCAGGAAAGCCCTGTAGGTATGTTATTAAGGGGAGTTTCCAGAAACAATGTTTGACTTGTTCATTGGCTGCCAACTCTTGAATATGTAGAGTTAAAATATCTAATATCTAATCTGGAAATTTATATCACAACTGTATACATTGGCTGATCTCTAAAAAATTTAATTTTGTATTTAATGTGCGTCAATGTCGATCGTTTGAAATTATAATTTTTCAGAGGAAAATTATAATATAATTACGTGGTCGTACAACATTATAGAATGAATTTCTTTAGATGTCCAGGGTAGTAGGAAAATAAGCAATTAGGAAGATAGAATGACATAATGCGAGGAATTTGTAAAAACAGTTGAGCAAATCGATTACAGGTATATGATTAGACAATTAGGATTGTTCTGTGATCCTATAAGCCAATTAGCATGCCCTCGGGAGCTAGGGAAGCAGGAAAACCCTGGTGGTATGTTATTAAGGGGAGTTTCCAGAAACAATGTTTGACTTGTTCATTGGCTGCCAAGTCTTGAATATGTAGAGTTAAAATATCTAATATCTAATCTGGAAATTTATATCACAACTCTATACATTCGCTGATCTCTAAAAAATTTAATTTTGTATTTAATGTGCGTCTATGTCGATTGTTTGAAATTATAATTTTTCAGAGGAAAATTATAATATAATTACCTGGTCGTACAACATTGTAGAATCAATTTCTTTAGATTTCCAGGGTAGTAGTAAAATAAGCAATTCGGAAGAAAAAATGCGTAATCGAGGAATTTTTAAAAACAGTTGAGCAAATCGATTACTGGTATATGATTAGACAATTAGAATTGTTCTGTGAGCCTATGAGCCAATTAGCATGCCCTCGGCAGCTAGGGAAGCAGGTAAGTCCTGTAGGTATATTATGAAGGGGAGTTTCCAGAAACAATGTTAGATTTGTTCATTGGCTGCCAACTCTTGAATATGTAGAGTTAAAATATCTAATATCTAATATGGAAATTTATATCACTACTCTATACATTCGCTGATCTCTAAAAAATTTAATTTTGTATTTAATGTGCGTCTATGTCGATCGTTTGAAATTATAATTTTTCAGAGGAAAATTATAGTGTAATGACCTGGGCGTACAACACTGTAGAATCAATATGTTTAGATTTCCAGGGTAGTAGGAAAATAAGCAATTAGGAAGATAGAATGACATAATGCGAGGAATTTGTAAAAACAGTTGAGCAAATCGATTACTGGTATATAATTAGACAATTAGAATTGTTCTGTGAGTCTATGCGCCAATCAGCATGCTCTCGGGAGCTAGGGAAGCAGGAAAGTCCTGGAGGTATGTTATTAAGGGGAGTTTCCAGAAACAATGTTAGATTTGTTCATTGGCTGCCAACTCTTGAATATGTAGAGTTAAAATATCTAACATCTAATCTGGAAATTTATATCAAAACTGTAAACATTGGCTGATCTCTAAAAAATTTAATTTTGTATTTAAAGTGCGTCTATGTCGATCGTTTGAAATTATAATTTTTCAGAGGAAAATTATAAAACAATTATCTGCTCGTACAACATTGTAGAACCAATTTGTTTAGATTTCCAGGGTAGTACGAAAATGAGGGAGCATGAAAAGATATCCCTGAAAGGTTTTACCGAGGTTGTCTGTTCTCAAAGCAGACGATGACGGAGGAGGGGGTTTTAGTGGGCATGGCAACAACGTCCGCCCGAGTCCCAAGGAACCCAGTGATGCGGTCACTGAGCATGCGAAACATCATTTCCCCCTCCACGCAAACGAAAAAAAGGGTAGTAGGAAAAGAAGCAATTCGGAAGATAAAATGACATAATGCGAGGAATTTGTAAAAACAGTTAATCAAATCGATTACAGGTATATGATTAGACAATTAAGATTGTTCTGTGAGCCTATAAGCCAAATAGCATGCCCTCGGGAGCTAGGGAAGCAGGAAAACCCTGGTGGTATGTTATTAAGGGGAGTTTCCAGAAACAATGTTTGACTTGTTCATTGGCTGCCAAGTCTTGAATATCTAGCGTTAAAATATCTAATATCTAATCTGCAAATTTATATCACAACTCTATACATTGGCTGATCTCTAAAAAATTTAATTTTGTATTTAATGTGCGTCTATGTCGATAGTTTGAAATTATAATTTTTCAGAGGAAAATTATAGTATAATGACCTGGGCGTACAACACTGTAGAATCAATTTGTTTATATTTCCAGGGTAGTAGGAAAATAAGCAATTAGGAAGATAGAATGACATAATGCGAGGAATTTGTAAAAACAGGTGAGCAAATCGATTACTGGTATATGATTAGACAATTAGAATTGTTCTGTGAGTCTATGAGCCAATCAGCATGCCCTCGGGAGCTAGGGAAGCAGGAAAGTCCTGGAGGTATGTTATTAAGGGGAGTTTCCAGAAACAATGCTAGATTTGTTCATTGGCTGCCAACTCTTGAATATGTAGAGTTAAAATATCTAATATCTAATATGGAAATTTATATCAAAACTGTAAACATTGGCTGATCTCTAAAAAATTTATTTTGTATTTAAAGTGCGTCTATGTCGATCGTTTGAAATTATAATTTTTCAGAGGAAAATTATAAAATAATTATCTGCTCGTACAACATTGTAGAACCAATTTGTATAGATTTCCAGGGTAGTACGAAAATGAGGGAGCATGAAAAGTCATCCCTGAAAGGTTTTTCCGAGGTTGTCTGTCCTCAAAGCAGACGATGACGGAGGAGGGGGTTTTAGTGGGCATGGCAACAACGTCCGCCCGAGTCCCACAGAACCCAGTGATGCGGTCACTGAGCATGCGAAACATCATTTCCCCTCCACGCAAAGGAAAAAAAGGGTAGTAGGAAAAGAAGCAATTCGGAAGATAAAATGACATAATGCGAGGAATTTGTAAAAACAGTTGATCAAATCGATTACAGGTATATGATTAGACAATTAAGATTGTTCTGTGAGCCTATAAGCCAATTAGCATGCCCTCGGGAGCTAGGGAAGAAGGAAAACCCTGGTGGTATGTTATTAAGGGGAGTTTCCAGAAAAAATGTTTGACTTGTACATTGGCTGCCAAGTCTTGAATATGTAGAGTTAAAATATCTAATATCTAATCTGGAAATTTATATCACAACTCTATACATTGGCTGATCTCTAAAAAATTAAATTTTGTATTTAATGTGCGTCTATGTCGATAGTTTGAAATTATAATTTTTCAGAGGAAAATTATAATATAATTACGTGGTCGCACAACATTGTAGAATCAATTTCTTTAGATATCCAGGGTAGTAGGAAAATAAGCAATTAGGAAGATAAAATGACATAATGCGTGGAATTTGTAAAAACAGTAGAGCAAATCGATTACTGGTATATGATTAGACAATTAGAATTGTTCTGTGAACCTATGAGCCAATCAGCATGCCCTCGGGAGCTAGGGAAGCAGGAAAGTCCTGGAGGTATGATATTACGGGGAGTTTCCAGAAACAATGTTAGATTTGTTCATTGGCTGCCAACTCTTGAATATGTAGAGTTAAAATATCTAATATCTAATATGGAAATTTATATCACAACTGTATACATTCGCTGATCTCTAAAAAATTTAATTTTGTATTTAATGTGCGTCTATGTCGATCGTTTGAAATTATAATTTTTCAGAGGAAAATTATAGTATAATTACCTGGGCGTACAACACTGTAGAATCAATTTGTTTAGATTTCCAGGGTAGTAGGAAAATAAGCAATTAGGAAGATAAAATGACATAATGCGAGGAATTTGTAAAAACAGTTGAGCAAATCGATTACTGGTATATGATTAGACAATTAGAATTGTTCTGTGAGTCTATGAGCCAATCAGCATGCTCTCGGGAGCTAGGGAAGCTGGAAAGTCCTGAAGGTATGTTATTAAGGGGAGTTTCCAGAAACAATGCTAGATTTGTTCATTGCCTGCCAACTCTTGAATATGTAGAGTTAAAATATCTAATATCTAATCTGGAAATTTATATCAAAACTGTAAACATTGGCTGATCTCTAAAAAATTTAATTTTGTATTTAAAGTGCGTCTATGTCGATCGTTTGAAATTATAATTTTTCAGAGGGAAATTATAATATAATTATCTGCCCGTACAACATTGTAGAACCAATTTGTTTAGATTTCCAGGGTAGTATGAAAATGAGGGAGCATGAAAAGACATCCCTGAAAGGTTTTACCGAGGTTGTCTGTCCTCAAAGCAGACGATGACGGCGGAGGGGGTTTTAGTGGGCATGGCAACAACGTCCGCCCGAGTCCCACAGAACCCAGTGATGCGGTCACTGAGCATGCGAAACATCATTTCCCCCTCCACGCAAAGGAAAAAAAGGGTAGTAGGAAAAGAAGCAATTCGGAAGATAAAATGACATAATGCGAGGAATTTGTAAAAACAGTTGAGCAAATCGATTACAGGTATATGATTAGACAATTAGGATTGTTCTGTGAGCCTATAAGCCAATTAGCATGCCCTCGCGAGCTAGGGAAGCAGGAAAACCCTGGTGGTATGTTATTAAGGGGAGTTTCCAGAAACAATGTTTGACTTGTTCATTGGCTGCCAAGTCTTGAATATGTAGAGTTAAAATATCTAATATCTAATCTGGAAATTTATATCACAACTCTATACATTGGCTGATCTCTAAAAAATTTAATTTTGTATTTAATGTGCGTCTATGTCGATAGTTTGAAATTATAATTTTTCAGAGGAAAATTATAATATAATTACCTGGTCGTACAACATTGTAGAATCAATTTCTTTAGATTTCCAGGGTAGTAGGAAAATAAGCAATTCAGAAGAAAAAATGCGTAATCGAGGAATTTTTAAAAACAGTTGAGCAAATCGATTACAGGTATATGATTAGACAATTAGAATTGTTCTGTGAGCCTATGAGCCAATTAGCATGCCCTCGGCAGCTAGGGAAGCAGGTAAGTCCTGTAGGTATGTTATGAAGGGGAGTTTCCAGAAACAATGTTAGATTTGTTCATTGGCTGCCAACTCTTGAATATGTAGAGTTAAAATATCTAATATCTAATATGGAAATTTATATCACAACTGTATACATTGGCTGATCTCTAAAAAATTTAATTTTGTATTTAATGTGCGTCTATGTCGATCGTTTGAAATTATAATTTTTCAGAGGAAAATTATAGTATAATTACCTGGGCGTACAACACTGTAGAATCAATTTGTTTAGATTTCCAGGGTAGTAGGAAAATAAGCAATTAGGAAGATAAAATGACATAATGCGAGGAATTTGTAAAAACAGTTGAGCAAATCGATTACTGGTATATGATTAGACAATTAGAATTGTTCTGTGAGTCTATGAGCCAATCAGCATGCTCTCGGGAGCTAGGGAAGCTGGAAAGTCCTGAAGGTATGTTATTAAGGGGAGTTTCCAGAAACAATGCTAGATTTGTTCATTGCCTGCCAACTCTTGAATATGTAGAGTTAAAATATCTAATATCTAATCTGGAAATTTATATCAAAACTGTAAACATTGGCTGATCTCTAAAAAATTTAATTTTGTATTTAAAGTGCGTCTATGTCGATCGTTTGAAATTATAATTTTTCAGAGGGAAATTATAATATAATTATCTGCCCGTACAACATTGTAGAACCAATTTGTTTAGATTTCCAGGGTAGTATGAAAATGAGGGAGCATGAAAAGACATCCCTGAAAGGTTTTACCGAGGTTGTCTGTCCTCAAAGCAGACGATGACGGCGGAGGGGGTTTTAGTGGGCATGGCAACAACGTCCGCCCGAGTCCCACAGAACCCAGTGATGCGGTCACTGAGCATGCGAAACATCATTTCCCCCTCCACGCAAAGGAAAAAAAGGGTAGTAGGAAAAGAAGCAATTCGGAAGATAAAATGACATAATGCGAGGAATTTGTAAAAACAGTTGAGCAAATCGATTACAGGTATATGATTAGACAATTAGGATTGTTCTGTGAGCCTATAAGCCAATTAGCATGCCCTCGGGAGCTAGGGAAGCAGGAAAACCCTGGTGGTATGTTATTAAGGGGAGTTTCCAGAAACAATGTTTGACTTGTTCATTGGCTGCCAAGTCTTGAATATGTAGAGTTAAAATATCTAATATCTAATCTGGAAATTTATATCGCAACTCTATACATTGGCTGATCTCTAAAAAATTTAATTATGTATTTAATGTGCGTCTATGTCGATAGTTTGAAATTATAATTTTTCAGAGGAAAATTATAGTATAATTACCTGGGCGTACAACACTGTAGAATCAATTTGTTTAGATTTCCAGGGTAGTAGGAAAATAAGCAATTAGGAAGATAAAATGACATAATGCGAGGAATTTGTAAAAACAGTTGAGCAAATCGATTACTGGTATATGATTAGACAATTAGAATTGTTCTGTGAGTCTATGAGCCAATCAGCATGCTCTCGGGAGCTAGGGAAGCTGGAAAGTCCTGAAGGTATGTTATTAAGGGGAGTTTCCAGAAACAATGCTAGATTTGTTCATTGCCTGCCAACTCTTGAATATGTAGAGTTAAAATATCTAATATCTAATATGGAAATTTATATCAAAACTGTAAACATTGGCTGATCTCTAAAAAATTTATTTTGTATTTAAAGTGCGTCTATGTCGATCGTTTGAAATTATAATTTTTCAGAGGAAAATTATAAAATAATTATCTGCTCGTACAACATTGTAGAACCAATTTGTATAGATTTCCAGGGTAGTACGAAAATGAGGGAGCATGAAAAGTCATCCCTGAAAGGTTTTTCCGAGGTTGTCTGTCCTCAAAGCAGACGATGACGGAGGAGGGGGTTTTAGTGGGCATGGCAACAACGTCCGCCCGAGTCCCACAGAACCCAGTGATGCGGTCACTGAGCATGCGAAACATCATTTCCCCTCCACGCAAAGGAAAAAAAGGGTAGTAGGAAAAGAAGCAATTCGGAAGATAAAGTGACATAATGCGAGGAATTTGTAAAAACAGTTGATCAAATCGATTACAGGTATATGATTAGACAATTAAGATTGTTCTGTGAGCCTATAAGCCAATTAGCATGCCCTCGGGAGCTAGGGAAGAAGGAAAACCCTGGTGGTATGTTATTAAGGGGAGTTTCCAGAAAAAATGTTTGACTTGTACATTGGCTGCCAAGTCTTGAATATGTAGAGTTAAAATATCTAATATCTAATCTGGAAATTTATATCACAACTCTATACATTGGCTGATCTCTAAAAAATTAAATTTTGTATTTAATGTGCGTCTATGTCGATAGTTTGAAATTATAATTTTTCAGAGGAAAATTATAATATAATTACGTGGTCGCACAACATTGTAGAATCAATTTCTTTAGATATCCAGGGTAGTAGGAAAATAAGCAATTAGGAAGATAAAATGACATAATGCGTGGAATTTGTAAAAACAGTAGAGCAAATCGATTACTGGTATATGATTAGACAATTAGAATTGTTCTGTGAACCTATGAGCCAATCAGCATGCCCTCGGGAGCTAGGGAAGCAGGAAAGTCCTGGAGGTATGATATTACGGGGAGTTTCCAGAAACAATGTTAGATTTGTTCATTGGCTGCCAACTCTTGAATATGTAGAGTTAAAATATCTAATATCTAATATGGAAATTTATATCACAACTGTATACATTCGCTGATCTCTAAAAAATTTAATTTTGTAATTAATGTGCGTCTATGTCGATCGTTTGAAATTATAATTTTTCAGAGGAAAATTATAGTATAATGACCTGGGCGTACAACACTGTAGAATCAATTTGTTTAGATTTCCAGGGTAGTAGGAAAATAAGCAATTAGGAAGATAGAATGACATAATGCGGGGAATTTGTAAAAACAGTTGAGCAAATCGATTACTGGTATATGATTAGACAATTAGAATTGTTCTGTGAGTCTATGAGCCAATCAGCATGCTCTCGGGAGCTAGGGAAGCAGGAAAGTCCTGGAGGTATGTTATTAAGGGGAGTTTCCAGAAACAATGCTAGATTTGTTCATTGGCTGCCAACTCTTGAATATGTAGAGTTAAAATATCTAATATCTAATCTGGAAATTTATATCAAAACTGTAAACATTGGCTGATCTCTAAATAATTTAATTTTGTATTTAAAGTGCGTCTATGTCGATCGTTTGAAATTATAATTTTTCAGAGGGAAATTATAATATAATTATCTGCCCGTACAACATTGTAGAACCAATTTGTTTAGATTTCCAGGGTAGTATGAAAATGAGGGAGCATGAAAAGACATCCCTGAAAGGTTTTACCGAGGTTGTCTGTCCTCAAAGCAGACGATGACGGCGGAGGGGGTTTCAGTGGGCATGGCAACAACGTCCGCCCGAGTCCCACAGAACCCAGTGATGCGGTCACTGAGCATGCGAAACATCATTTCCCCCTCCACGCAAAGGAAAAAAAGGGTAGTAGGAAAAGAAGCAATTCGGAAGATAAAATGACATAATGCGAGGAATTTGTAAAAACAGTTGAGCAAATCGATTACAGGTATATGATTAGACAATTAGGATTGTTCTGTGAGCCTATAAGCCAATTAGCATTCCCTCGGGAGCTAGGGAAGCAGGAAAACCCTGGTGGTATGTTATTAAGGGGAGTTTCCAGAAACAATGTTTGACTTGTTCATTGGCTGCCAAGTCTTGAATATGTAGAGTTAAAATATCTAATATCTAATCTGGAAATTTATATCACAACTCTATACATTGGCTGATCTCTAAAAAATTTAATTTTGTATTTAATGTGCGTCTATGTCGATAGTTTGAAATTATAATTTTTCAGAGGAAAATTATAATATAATTACCTGGTCGTACAACATTGTAGAATCAATTTCTTTAGATTTCCAGGGTAGTAGGAAAATAAGCAATTCAGAAGAAAAAATGCGTAATCGAGGAATTTTTAAAAACAGTTGAGCAAATCGATTACAGGTATATGATTAGACAATTAGAATTGTTCTGTGAGCCTATGAGCCAATTAGCATGCCCTCGGCAGCTAGGGAAGCAGGTAAGTCCTGTAGGTATGTTATGAAGGGGAGTTTCCAGAAACAATGTTAGATTTGTTCATTGGCTGCCAACTCTTGAATATGTAGAGTTAAAATATCTAATATCTAATATGGAAATTTATATCACAACTGTATACATTCGCTGATCTCTAAAAAATTTAATTTTGTATTTAATGTGCGTCTATGTCGATCGTTTGAAATTATAATTTTTCAGAGGAAAATTATAGTATAATTACCTGGGCGTACAACACTGTAGAATCAATTTGTTTAGATTTCCAGGGTAGTAGGAAAATAAGCAATTAGGAAGATAAAATGACATAATGCGAGGAATTTGTAAAAACAGTTGAGCAAATCGATTACTGGTATATGATTAGACAATTAGAATTGTTCTGTGAGTCTATGAGCCAATCAGCATGCTCTCGGGAGCTAGGGAAGCTGGAAAGTCCTGAAGGTATGTTATTAAGGGGAGTTTCCAGAAACAATGCTAGATTTGTTCATTGCCTGCCAACTCTTGAATATGTAGAGTTAAAATATCTAATATCTAATCTGGAAATTTATATCAAAACTGTAAACATTGGCTGATCTCTAAAAAATTTAATTTTGTATTTAAAGTGCGTCTATGTCGATCGTTTGAAATTATAATTTTTCAGAGGGAAATTATAATATAATTATCTGCCCGTACAACATTGTAGAACCAATTTGTTTAGATTTCCAGGGTAGTATGAAAATGAGGGAGCATGAAAAGACATCCCTGAAAGGTTTTACCGAGGTTGTCTGTCCTCAAAGCAGACGATGACGGCGGAGGGGGTTTTAGTGGGCATGGCAACAACGTCCGCCCGAGTCCCACAGAACCCAGTGATGCGGTCACTGAGCATGCGAAACATCATTTCCCCCTCCACGCAAAGGAAAAAAAGGGTAGTAGGAAAAGAAGCAATTCGGAAGATAAAATGACATAATGCGAGGAATTTGTAAAAACAGTTGAGCAAATCGATTACAGGTATATGATTAGACAATTAGGATTGTTCTGTGAGCCTATAAGCCAATTAGCATGCCCTCGGGAGCTAGGGAAGCAGGAAAACCCTGGTGGTATGTTATTAAGGGGAGTTTCCAGAAACAATGTTTGACTTGTTCATTGGCTGCCAAGTCTTGAATATGTAGAGTTAAAATATCTAATATCTAATCTGGAAATTTATATCGCAACTCTATACATTGGCTGATCTCTAAAAAATTTAATTATGTATTTAATGTGCGTCTATGTCGATAGTTTGAAATTATAATTTTTCAGAGGAAAATTATAGTATAATTACCTGGGCGTACAACACTGTAGAATCAATTTGTTTAGATTTCCAGGGTAGTAGGAAAATAAGCAATTAGGAAGATAAATTGACATAATGCGAGGAATTTGTAACAACAGTTGAGCAAATCGATTACAGGTATATGATTAGACAATTAGAATTGTTCTGTGAGTCTATGAGCCAATCAGCATGCTCTCGGGAGCTAGGGAAGCTGGAAAGTCCTGAAGGTATGTTATTAAGGGGAGTTTCCAGAAACAATGCTAGATTTGTTCATTGCCTGCCAACTCTTGAATATGTAGAGTTAAAATATCTAATATCTAATCTGGAAATTTATATCAAAACTGTAAACATTGGCTGATCTCTAAAAAATTTAATTTTGTATTTAAAGTGCGTCTATGTCGATCGTTTGAAATTATAATTTTTCAGAGGGAAATTATAATATAATTATCTGCCCGTACAACATTGTAGAACCAATTTGTTTAGATTTCCAGGGTAGTATGAAAATGAGGGAGCATGAAAAGACATCCCTGAAAGGTTTTACCGAGGTTGTCTGTCCACAAAGCAGACGATGACGGCGGAGGGGGTTTTAGTGGGCATGGCAACAACGTCCGCCCGAGTCCCACAGAACCCAGTGATGCGGTCGCTGAGCATGCGAAACATCATTTCCCCCTCCACGCAAAGGAAAAAAAGGGTAGTAGGAAAAGAAGCAATTCGGAAGATAAAATGACATAAAGCGAGGAATTTGTAAAAACAGTTGAGCAAATCGATTACAGGTATATGATTAGACAATTAGGATTGTTCTGTGAGCCTATAAGCCAATTAGCATGCCCTCGGGAGCTAGGGAAGCAGGAAAACCCTGGTGGTATGTTATTAAGGGGAGTTTCCAGAAACAATGTTTGACTTGTTCATTGGTGGCCAAGTCTTGAATATGTAGAGTTAAAATATCTAATATCTAATCTGGAAATTTATATCACAACTCTATACATTGGCTGATCTCTAAAAAATTTAATTTTGTATTTAATGTGCGTCTATGTCGATAGTTTGAAATTATAATTTTTCAGAGGAAAATTATAATATAATTACCTGGTCGTACAACATTGTAGAATCAATTTCTTTAGATTTCCAGGGTAGTAGGAAAATAAGCAATTCAGAAGAAAAAATGCGTAACCGAGGAATTTTTCAAAACAGTTGAGCAAATCGATTACAGGTATATGATTAGACAATAAGAATTGTTCTGTGAGCCTATGAGCCAATTAGCATGCCCTCGGCAGCTAGGGAAGCAGGTAAGTCCTGTAGGTATGTTATGAAGGGGAGTTTCCAGAAACAATGTTAGATTTGTTCATTGGCTGCCAACTCTTGAATATGTAGAGTTAAAATATCTAATATCTAATATGGAAATTTATATCACAACTGTATACATTCGCTGATCTCTAAAAAATTTAAATTTGTATTTAATGTGCGTCTATGTCGATCGTTTGAAATTATAATTTTTCAGAGGAAAATTATAGTATAATTACCTGGGCGTACAACACTGTAGAATCAATTTGTTTAGATTTCCAGGGTAGTAGGAAAATAAGCAATTAGGAAGATAAAATGACATAATGCGAGGAATTTGTAAAAACAGTTGAGCAAATCGATTACTGGTATATGATTAGACAATTAAAATTGTTCTGTGAGTCTATGAGTCAATCAGCATGTCCTCGAGAGCTAGGGAAGCAGGAAAGTCCTGGATGTATGTTATTAAGGGGAGTTTCCAGAAACAATGCTAGATTTGTTCATTGGCTGCCAACTCTTGAATATGTAGAGTTAAAATATCTAATATCTAATATGGAAATTTATATCACAACTGTATACATTCGCTGATCTCTAAAAAATTTAATTTTGTATTTAATGTGCGTCTATGTCGATCGTTTGAAATTATAATTTTTCAGAGGAAAATTATAGTATAATGACCTGGGCGTACAACACTGTAGAATCAATTTGTTTATATTTCCAGGGTAGTAGGAAAATAAGCAATTAGGAAGATAGAATGACATAATGCGAGGAATTTGTAAAAACAGTTGAGCAAATCGATTACTGGTATATGATTAGACAATTAGAATTGTTCTGTGAGTCTATGAGCCAATCAGCATGCTCTCGGGAGCTAGGGAAGCTGGAAAGTCCTGAAGGTATGTTATTAAGGGGAGTTTCCAGAAACAATGCTAGATTTGTTCATTGCCTGCCAACTCTTGAATATGTAGAGTTAAAATATCTAATATCTAATCTGGAAATTTATATCAAAACTGTAAACATTGGCTGATCTCTAAAAAATTTAATTTTGTATTTAAAGTGCGTCTATGTCGATCGTTTGAAATTATAATTTTTCAGAGGGAAATTATAATATAATTATCTGCCCGTACAACATTGTAGAACCAATTTGTTTAGATTTCCAGGGTAGTATGAAAATGAGGGAGCATGAAAAGACATCCCTGAAAGGTTTTACCGAGGTTGTCTGTCCTCAAAGCAGACGATGACGGCGGAGGGGGTTTTAGTGGGCATGGCAACAACGTCCGCCCGAGTCCCACAGAACCCAGTGATGCGGTCACTGAGCATGCGAAACATCATTTCCCCCTCCACGCAAAGGAAAAAAAGGGTAGTAGGAAAAGAAGCAATTCGGAAGATAAAATGACATAATGCGAGGAATTTGTAAAAACAGTTGAGCAAATCGATTACAGGTATATGATTAGACAATTAGGATTGTTCTGTGAGCCTATAAGCCAATTAGCATGCCCTCGGGAGCTAGGGAAGCAGGAAAACCCTGGTGGTATGTTATTAAGGGGAGTTTCCAGAAAAAATGTTTGACTTGTACATTGGCTGCCAAGTCTTGAATATGTAGAGTTAAAATATCTAATATCTAATCTGGAAATTTATATCACAACTCTATACATTGGCTGATCTCTAAAAAATTAAATTTTGTATTTAATGTGCGTCTATGTCGATAGTTTGAAATTATAATTTTTCAGAGGAAAATTATAATATAATTACGTGGTCGCACAACATTGTAGAATCAATTTCTTTAGATATCCAGGGTAGTAGGAAAATAAGCAATTAGGAAGATAAAATGACATAATGCGTGGAATTTGTAAAAACAGTAGAGCAAATCGATTACTGGTATATGATTAGACAATTAGAATTGTTCTGTGAACCTATGAGCCAATCAGCATGCCCTCGGGAGCTAGGGAAGCAGGAAAGTCCTGGAGGTATGATATTACGGGGAGTTTCCAGAAACAATGTTAGATTTGTTCATTGGCTGCCAACTCTTGAATATGTAGAGTTAAAATATCTAATATCTAATATGGAAATTTATATCACAACTGTATACATTCGCTGATCTCTAAAAAATTTAATTTTGTAATTAATGTGCGTCTATGTCGATCGTTTGAAATTATAATTTTTCAGAGGAAAATTATAGTATAATGACCTGGGCGTACAACACTGTAGAATCAATTTGTTTAGATTTCCAGGGTAGTAGGAAAATAAGCAATTAGGAAGATAGAATGACATAATGCGAGGAATTTGTAAAAACAGTTGAGCAAATCGATTACTGGAATATGATTAGATAATTAGAATTGTTCTGTGAGTCTATGAGCCAATAAGCATGCTCTCGGGAGCTAGGGAAGCAGGAAAGTCCTGGAGGTATGTTATTAAGGGGAGTTTCCAGAAACAATGTTAGATTTGTTCATTGGCTGCCAACTCTTGATGATGTAGAGTTAAAATATCTAATATCTAATCTGGAAATTTATATCAAAACTGTAAACATTGGCTGATCTCTAAAAAATTTAGTTTTGTATTTAAAGTGCGTCTATGTCGATCGTTTGAAATTATAATTTTTCAGAGGAAAATTATAATATAATTACCTGCTCGTACAACATTGTAGAACCAATTTGTTTAGATTTCCAGGGTAGTATGAAAATGAGGGAGCATGAAAAGACATCCCTGAAAGGTTTTACCGAGGTTGTCTGTCCTCAAAGCAGACGATGACGGCGGAGGGGGTTTTAGTGGGCATGGCAACAACGTCCGCTCGAGTCCCACAGAACCCAGTGATGCGGTCACTGAGCATGCGAAACATCATTTCCCCCTCCATGCAAAGGAAAAAAAAGGGTAGTAGGAAAAGAAGCAATTCGGAAGATAAAATGACCTAATGCGAGGAATTTGTAAAAACAGTTGAGCAAATCGATTACAGGTATATGATTAGACAATTAGAATTGTTCTGTGAGCCTATGAGCCAATTAGCATGCCCTCGGCAGCTAGGGAAGCAGGTAAGTCCTGTAGGTATGTTATGAAGGGGAGTTTCCAGAAACAATGTTAGATTTGTTCATTGGCTGCCAACTCTTGAATATGTAGAGATAAAATATCTAATATCTAATATGGAAATTTATATCACAACTCTATACATTCGCTGATCTCTAAAAAATTTAATTTAGGATTTAATGTGCGTCTATGCCTATTGTTTGAAATTATAATTTTTCAGAGGAAAATTATAATATAATTATCTGGTCGTACAACATTGTAGAATCAATTTCTTTAGATTTCCAGGGTAGTAGGAAAATAAGCAATTCAGAAGAAAAAATGCGTAATCGTGGAATTTGTAACAACAGCTGAGGAAATCGATTACAGGTATGTGATTAGACAATTAGAATTGTTCTCTGAGCCTATGAGTCAATCAGCATGTCCTCGAGAGCTAGGGAAGCGGGAAAGTCCTGGAGGTATGATATTAAGGGGAGTTTCCAGAAACAATGTTAGATTTGTTCATTGGCTGCCAACTCTTGAATATGTAGAGTTAAAATATCTAATATCTAATATGGAAATTTATATCACAACTGTATACATTCGCTGATCTCTAAAAAATTTAATTTTGTATTTAATGTGCGCCTATGTCGATCGTTTGAAATTATAATTTTTCAGAGGAAAATTATAGTATAATGACCTGGGCGTACAACACTGTAGAATCAATTTGTTTATATTTCCAGGGTAGTAGGAAAATAAGCAATTAGGAAGATAGAATGACATAATGCGGGGAATTTGTAAAAACAGTTGAGCAAATCGATTACTGGTATATGATTAGACAATTAGAATTGTTCTGTGAGTCTATGAGCCAATCAGCATGCTCTCGGGAGCTAGGGAAGCAGGAAAGTCCTGGAGGTATGTTATTAAGGGGAGTTTCCAGAAACAATGCTAGATTTGTTCATTGGCTGCCAACTCTTGAATATGTAGAGTTAAAATATCTAATATCTAATCTGGAAATTTATATCAAAACTGTAAACATTGGCTGATCTCTAAATAATTTAATTTTGTATTTAAAGTGCGTCTATGTCGATCGTTTGAAATTATAATTTTTCAGAGGGAAATTATAATATAATTATCTGCCCGTACAACATTGTAGAACCAATTTGTTTAGATTTCCAGGGTAGTATGAAAATGAGGGAGCATGAAAAGACATCCCTGAAAGGTTTTACCGAGGTTGTCTGTCCTCAAAGCAGACGATGACGGCGGAGGGGGTTTCAGTGGGCATGGCAACAACGTCCGCCCGAGTCCCACAGAACCCAGTGATGCGGTCACTGAGCATGCGAAACATCATTTCCCCCTCCACGCAAAGGAAAAAAAGGGTAGTAGGAAAAGAAGCAATTCGGAAGATAAAATGACATAATGCGAGGAATTTGTAAAAACAGTTGAGCAAATCGATTACAGGTATATGATTAGACAATTAGGATTGTTCTGTGAGCCTATAAGCCAATTAGCATGCCCTCGGGAGCTAGGGAAGCAGGAAAACCCTGGTGGTATGTTATTAAGGGGAGTTTCCAGAAACAATGTTTGACTTGTTCATTGGCTGCCAAGTCTTGAATATGTAGAGTTAAAATATCTAATATCTAATATGGAAATTTATATCACAACTCTATACATTGGCTGATCTCTAAAAAATTTAATTTTGTATTTAATGTGCGTCTATGTCGATAGTTTGAAATTATAATTTTTCAGAGGAAAATTATAATATAATTACCTGGTCGTACAACATTGTAGAATCAATTTCTTTAGATTTCCAGGGTAGTAGGAAAATAAGCAATTCAGAAGAAAAAATGCGTAATCGAGGAATTTTTAAAAACAGTTGAGCAAATCGATTACAGGTATATGATTAGACAATTAGAATTGTTCTGTGAGCCTATGAGCCAATTAGCATGCCCTCGGCAGCTAGGGAAGCAGGTAAGTCCTGTAGGTATGTTATGAAGGGGAGTTTCCAGAAACAATGTTAGATTTGTTCATTGGCTGCCAACTCTTGAATATGTAGAGTTAAAATATCTAATATCTAATATGGAAATTTATATCACAACTGTATACATTCGCTGATCTCTAAAAAATTTAATTTTGTATTTAATGTGCGTCTATGTCGATCGTTTGAAATTATAATTTTTCAGAGGAAAATTATAGTATAATTACCTGGGCGTACAACACTGTAGAATCAATTTGTTTAGATTTCCAGGGTAGTAGGAAAATAAGCAATTAGGAAGATAAAATGACATAATGCGAGGAATTTGTAAAAACAGTTGAGCAAATCGATTACTGGTATATGATTAGACAATTAGAATTGTTCTGTGAGTCTATGAGCCAATCAGCATGCTCTCGGGAGCTAGGGAAGCTGGAAAGTCCTGAAGGTATGTTATTAAGGGGAGTTTCCAGAAACAATGCTAGATTTGTTCATTGCCTGCCAACTCTTGAATATGTAGAGTTAAAATATCTAATATCTAATCTGGAAATTTATATCAAAACTGTAAACATTGGCTGATCTCTAAAAAATTTAATTTTGTATTTAAAGTGCGTCTATGTCGATCGTTTGAAATTATAATTTTTCAGAGGGAAATTATAATATAATTATCTGCCCGTACAACATTGTAGAACCAATTTGTTTAGATTTCCAGGGTAGTATGAAAATGAGGGAGCATGAAAAGACATCCCTGAAAGGTTTTACCGAGGTTGTCTGTCCTCAAAGCAGACGATGACGGCGGAGGGGGTTTTAGTGGGCATGGCAACAACGTCCGCCCGAGTCCCACAGAACCCAGTGATGCGGTCACTGAGCATGCGAAACATCATTTCCCCCTCCACGCAAAGGAAAAAAAGGGTAGTAGGAAAAGAAGCAATTCGGAAGATAAAATGACATAATGCGAGGAATTTGTAAAAACAGTTGAGCAAATCGATTACAGGTATATGATTAGACAATTAGGATTGTTCTGTGAGCCTATAAGCCAATTAGCATGCCCTCGGGAGCTAGGGAAGCAGGAAAACCCTGGTGGTATGTTATTAAGGGGAGTTTCCAGAAACAATGTTTGACTTGTTCATTGGCTGCCAAGTCTTGAATATGTAGAGTTAAAATATCTAATATCTAATCTGGAAATTTATATCGCAACTCTATACATTGGCTGATCTCTAAAAAATTTAATTTTGTATTTAATGTGCGTCTATGTCGATAGTTTGAAATTATAATTTTTCAGAGGAAAATTATAGTATAATTACCTGGGCGTACAACACTGTAGAATCAATTTGTTTAGATTTCCAGGGTAGTAGGAAAATAAGCAATTAGGAAGATAAAATGACATAATGCGAGGAATTTGTAAAAACAGTTGAGCAAATCGATTACTGGTATATGATTAGACAATTAGAATTGTTCTGTGAGTCTATGAGCCAATCAGCATGCTCTCGGGAGCTAGGGAAGCTGGAAAGTCCTGAAGGTATGTTATTAAGGGGAGTTTCCAGAAACAATGCTAGATTTGTTCATTGCCTGCCAACTCTTGAATATGTAGAGTTAAAATATCTAATATCTAATCTGGAAATTTATATCAAAACTGTAAACATTGGCTGATCTCTAAAAAATTTAATTTTGTATTTAAAGTGCGTCTATGTCGATCGTTTGAAATTATAATTTTTCAGAGGGAAATTATAATATAATTATCTGCCCGTACAACATTGTAGAACCAATTTGTTTAGATTTCCAGGGTAGTATGAAAATGAGGGAGCATGAAAAGACATCCCTGAAAGGTTTTACCGAGGTTGTCTGTCCACAAAGCAGACGATGACGGCGGAGGGGGTTTTAGTGGGCATGGCAACAACGTCCGCCCGAGTCCCACAGAACCCAGTGATGCGGTCGCTGAGCATGCGAAACATCATTTCCCCCTCCACGCAAAGGAAAAAAAGGGTAGTAGGAAAAGAAGCAATTCGGAAGATAAAATGACATAAAGCGAGGAATTTGTAAAAACAGTTGAGCAAATCGATTACAGGTATATGATTAGACAATTAGGATTGTTCTGTGAGCCTATAAGCCAATTAGCATGCCCTCGGGAGCTAGGGAAGCAGGAAAACCCTGGTGGTATGTTATTAAGGGGAGTTTCCAGAAACAATGTTTGACTTGTTCATTGGTGGCCAAGTCTTGAATATGTAGAGTTAAAATATCTAATATCTAATCTGGAAATTTATATCACAACTCTATACATTGGCTGATCTCTAAAAAATTTAATTTTGTATTTAATGTGCGTCTATGTCGATAGTTTGAAATTATAATTTTTCAGAGGAAAATTATAATATAATTACCTGGTCGTACAACATTGTAGAATCAATTTCTTTAGATTTCCAGGGTAGTAGGAAAATAAGCAATTCAGAAGAAAAAATGCGTAACCGAGGAATTTTTCAAAACAGTTGAGCAAATCGATTACAGGTATATGATTAGACAATAAGAATTGTTCTGTGAGCCTATGAGCCAATTAGCATGCCCTCGGCAGCTAGGGAAGCAGGTAAGTCCTGTAGGTATGTTATGAAGGGGAGTTTCCAGAAACAATGTTAGATTTGTTCATTGGCTGCCAACTCTTGAATATGTAGAGTTAAAATATCTAATATCTAATATGGAAATTTATATCACAACTGTATACATTCGCTGATCTCTAAAAAATTTAAATTTGTATTTAATGTGCGTCTATGTCGATCGTTTGAAATTATAATTTTTCAGAGGAAAATTGTAGTATAATTACCTGGGCGTACAACACTGTAGAATCAATTTGTTTAGATTTCCAGGGTAGTAGGAAAATAAGCAATTAGGAAGATAAAATGACATAATGCGAGGAATTTGTAAAAACAGTTGAGCAAATCGATTACTGGTATATGATTAGACAATTAAAATTGTTCTGTGAGTCTATGGGTCAATCAGCATGTCCTCGAGAGCTAGGGAAGCAGGAAAGTCCTGGATGTATGTTATTAAGGGGAGTTTCCAGAAACCATGCTAGATTTGTTCATTGGCTGCCAACTCTTGAATATGTAGAGTTAAAATATCTAATATCTAATATGGAAATTTATATCACAACTGTATACATTCGCTGATCTCTAAAAAATTTAATTTTGTATTTAATGTGCGTCTATGTCGATCGTTTGAAATTATAATTTTTCAGAGGAAAATTATAGTATAATGACCTGGGCGTACAACACTGTAGAATCAATTTGTTTATATTTCCAGGGTAGTAGGAAAATAAGCAATTAGGAAGATAGAATGACATAATGCGAGGAATTTGTAAAAACAGTTGAGCAAATCGATTACTGGTATATGATTAGACAATTAGAATTGTTCTGTGAGTCTATGAGCCAATCAGCATGCTCTCGGGAGCTAGGGAAGCTGGAAAGTCCTGAAGGTATGTTATTAAGGGGAGTTTCCAGAAACAATGCTAGATTTGTTCATTGCCTGCCAACTCTTGAATATGTAGAGTTAAAATATCTAATATCTAATCTGGAAATTTATATCAAAACTGTAAACATTGGCTGATCTCTAAAAAATTTAATTTTGTATTTAAAGTGCGTCTATGTCGATCGTTTGAAATTATAATTTTTCAGAGGGAAATTATAATATAATTATCTGCCCGTACAACATTGTAGAACCAATTTGTTTAGATTTCCAGGGTAGTATGAAAATGAGGGAGCATGAAAAGACATCCCTGAAAGGTTTTACCGAGGTTGTCTGTCCTCAAAGCAGACGATGACGGCGGAGGGGGTTTTAGTGGGCATGGCAACAACGTCCGCCCGAGTCCCACAGAACCCAGTGATGCGGTCACTGAGCATGCGAAACATCATTTCCCCCTCCACGCAAAGGAAAAAAAGGGTAGTAGGAAAAGAAGCAATTCGGAAGATAAAATGACATAATGCGAGGAATTTGTAAAAACAGTTGAGCAAATCGATTACAGGTATATGATTAGACAATTAGGATTGTTCTGTGAGCCTATAAGCCAATTAGCATGCCCTCGGGAGCTAGGGAAGCAGGAAAACCCTGGTGGTATGTTATTAAGGGGAGTTTCCAGAAACAATGTTTGACTTGTTCATTGGCTGCCAAGTCTTGAATATGTAGAGTTAAAATATCTAATATCTAATCTGGAAATTTATATCACAACTCTATACATTGGCTGATCTCTAAAAAATTTAATTTTGTATTTAATGTGCGTCTATGTCGATAGTTTGAAATTATAATTTTTCAGAGGAAAATTATAATATAATTACCTGGTCGTACAACATTGTAGAATCAATTTCTTTAGATTTCCAGGGTAGTAGGAAAATAAGCAATTCAGAAGAAAAAATGCGTAATCGAGGAATTTTTAAAAACAGTTGAGCAAATCGATTACAGGTATATGATTAGACAATTAGAATTGTTCTGTGAGCCTATGAGCCAATTAGCATGCCCTCGGCAGCTAGGGAAGCAGGTAAGTCCTGTAGGTATGTTATGAAGGGGAGTTTCCAGAAACAATGTTAGATTTGTTCATTGGCTGCCAACTCTTGAATATGTAGAGTTAAAATATCTAATATCTAATATGGAAATTTATATCACAACTGTATACATTCGCTGATCTCTAAAAAATTTAATTTTGTATTTAATGTGCGTCTATGTCGATCGTTTGAAATTATAATTTTTCAGAGGAAAATTATAGTATAATTACCTGGGCGTACAACACTGTAGAATCAATTTGTTTAGATTTCCAGGGTAGTAGGAAAATAAGCAATTAGGAAGATAAAATGACATAATGCGAGGAATTTGTAAAAACAGTTGAGCAAATCGATTACTGGTATATGATTAGACAATTAGAATTGTTCTGTGAGTCTATGAGCCAATCAGCATGCTCTCGGGAGCTAGGGAAGCTGGAAAGTCCTGAAGGTATGTTATTAAGGGGAGTTTCCAGAAACAATGCTAGATTTGTTCATTGCCTGCCAACTCTTGAATATGTAGAGTTAAAATATCTAATATCTAATCTGGAAATTGATATCAAAACTGTAAACATTGGCTGATCTCTAAAAAATTTAATTTTGTATTTAAAGTGCGTCTATGTCGATCGTTTGAAATTATAATTTTTCAGAGGGAAATTATAATATAATTATCTGCCCGTACAACATTGTAGAACCAATTTGTTTAGATTTCCAGGGTAGTATGAAAATGAGGGAGCATGAAAAGACATCCCTGAAAGGTTTTACCGAGGTTGTCTGTCCACAAAGCAGACGATGACGGCGGAGGGGGTTTTAGTGGGCATGGCAACAACGTCCGCCCGAGTCCCACAGAACCCAGTGATGCGGTCGCTGAGCATGCGTAACATCATTTCCCCCTCCGTGCAGGGGAAAAAAGGGTAGTAGGAAAATAAGCATTTCGGACGATAAAATGACATAATGCGAGGAATTTGTAACAACAGCTGAGCAAATCGATCACAGGTATATGATTAGACAAATAGAATTGTTCTGTGAGCCTATGAGCCAATTAGCATGCCCTCGGGAGCTAGGGTAGCAGGAAAGTCCTGGAGGTATGTTATTAAGGGGAGTGTCCTGAAACAATGTTAGATTTGTTCATTGGCTGCCAACTCTTGAATATGTAGAGTTAAAATATCTAATATCTAATCTGGAAATTTATGTCACAACTGTATAGATTGGCTGATCTCTACAAAATTTAATTTTGTATTTAATGTGCGTCTATGTCGATCGTTTGAAATTATAATTTTTCAGTGGAAAATTATAATATAATTACTTGGTCGTACAACATTGTAGGATCTATTTCTTTAGATGTCCAGGGTAGTAGGAAAATGACGGAGCATGAAAAAACAACCCTGATGGCTGCCGACAGGTTTTACCGAGGTTGTCTGTCCTCAAAGCAGACGATGAAGGTGGAGAGGGTTTTAGTGGGCATAGCAACAACGTCCGCCCGAGTCCCACAGAACCCAGTGATGCAGTCACTGAGCATGCGTAACATCATTTCCCCCTCCGCGCAGGGGAAAAAATGGTAGTAGGAAAATAAGCATTTCGGACGATAAAATGACATAATGCGTGGAATTTGTAACAACAGCTGAGCAAATCGATCACATTTATATGATTAGACAATTAGAATTGTTCTGTGAGCCTATGAGCCAATTAGCATGCCCTCGGGAGCTAGGGTAGCAGGAAAGTCCTGGAGGTATGTTATTAAGGGGAGTGTCCTGAAACAATGTTAGATTTGTTCATTGGCTGCCAACTCTTGAATATGTAGAGTTAAAATATCTAATATCTAATCTGGAAATTTATGTCACAACTGTATAGATTGGCTGATCTCTACAAAATTTAATTTTGTATTTAATGTGCGTCTATGTCGATCGTTTGAAATTATAATTTTTCAGTGGAAAATTATAATATAATTACGTGGTAGTACAACATTGTAGAATCAATTTCTTTGGATTTGCAGGGTAGTAGGAAAATAAGCATTTCGGACGATAAAGTGACATAATGCGAGGAGTTTGTAACAGCTGCTGAGCATATCGATCACAGGTATATGTCTAGACAATTAGAATTGTTCTGTGAGCCTATGATCCAATTGGCGTGCCATCGGGAGCTAGGGCAGCAGGAAAGTCCTGGAGATATATTATTAAGGACAGTTTCCAGAAACAATGTTAGATTTGTTCATTGGCTGCCAACGCTTGAATATGTAGAGTTAATATATCTAATATCTAATCTGGAAATTTATATCACAGCTGTATACAATGGCTGATCTCTATAAAATTTAATTTTGTATTTAATGTGCGTCTATGTCGATCGTTTGAAATTATAATTTTTCAGAGGAAAATTATAATATAATTACCTGGTCGTACAACATTGTAGAATCAACTTCTTTAGATTTCCAGGGTAGTAGGAAAATAAGCAATTAGGAAGATAAAATGACATAATGCGAGGAATTTGTAAAAACAGTTGAGCAAATCGATTACTGGTATATGATTAGACAATTAAAATTGTTCTGTAAGTCTATGAGCCAATCAGCATGCCCTCGGGAGCTAGGAAAGCAGGAAAGTCCTGGAGGTATGTTATTGAGGGGAGTTTCCAGAAACAATGTCAGATTTGTTCATTGGCTGCCAACTCTTGAATATGTAGAGTTAAAATATCTAATATCTAATCTGGAAATTTATATCACAACTGTATACATTGGCTGATCTCTAAAAAATTTAATTTTTTATTTAATGTGCGTCTATGTCGATAGTTTGAAATTATAATTTTTCAGAGGAAAATTATAATATAATTACATGGTCGTACAACATTGTAGAATGAATTTCTTTAGATTTCCAGGGTAGTAGGAATATAAGCAATTCGGAAGAAAAAATGCGAAATCGAGGAATATGTAACAACAGCTGAGCAAATCGATCACAGGTATTTGATTGGGCAATTGGAATTGTTCTGTGAGCCTATGAGAAAATTAGCATGTCATCGGGAGCTAGGGTAGCAGGAACGTCCTGGAGGTATATTATTAAGGACATCTTCCAGAAACAATGTTAGATTTGTTCATTGGCTGCCAACTCTTGAATATGTAGAGATAAAATATCTCATATCTAATCTGGAAAATTATATCACAACTGTATACATTGGCTGATCTCTAAAAAATTTAATTATGTATTTAATTTGCGTCTATGTCGATCGTTTGAAATTTTAATTTCTCAGAGAAAAATTATAATATAATTACGTGGTCGTACAACATTGTAGGATCTATTTCTTTAGATGTCCAGGGTAGTAGGAAAATGACGGAGCATGAAAAAACAACCCTGATGGCTGCCGACAGGTTTTACCGAGGTTGTCTGTCCTCAAAGCAGACGATGAAGGTGGAGAGGGTTTTAGTGGGCATAGCAACAACGTCCGCCCGAGTCCCACAGAACCCAGTGATGCAGTCACTGAGCATGCGTAACATCATTTCCCCCTCCGCGCTGGGGAAAAAAGGGTAGTAGGAAAATAAGCATTTCGGACGATAAAATGACATAATGCGAGGAATTTGTAACAACAGCTGAGCAAATCGATCACAGGTATATGATTAGACAATTAGAATTGTTCTGTGAGCCTATGAGCCAATTAGCATGCCCTCGGGAGCTAGGGTAGCAGGAAAGTCCTGGAGGTATGTTATTAAGGGGAGTGTCCTGAAACAATGTTAGATTTGTTCATTGGCTGCCAACTCTTGAATATGTAGAGTTAAAATATCTAATATCTAATCTGGAAATTTATATCACAACTGTATAGATTGGCTGATCTCTACAAAATTTAATTTTGTATTTAATGTGCGTCTATGTCAATCGTTTGAAATTATAATTTTTCAGTGGAAAATTATAATATAATTACGTGGTAGTACAACATTGTAGAATCAATTTCTTTGGATTTGCAGGGTAGTAGGAAAATAAGCATTTCGGACGATAAAGTGACATAATGCGAGGAGTTTGTAACAGCTGCTGAGCATATCGATCACAGGTATATGACTAGACAATTAGAATTGTTCTGTGAGCCCATGATCCAATTGGCATGCCATCGGGAGCTAGGGTAGCAGGAAAGTCCTGGAGGTATATTATTAACGACAGTTTCCAGAAACAATGTTAGATTTGTTCATTGGCTGCCAACTCTTGAATATGTAGAGTTAATATATCTAATATCTAATCTGGAAATTTATATCACAACTGTATACATTGGCTGATCTCTATAAAATTTAATTTTGTATTTAATGTGCGTCTATGTCGATCGTTTGAAATTATAATTTTTCAGTGGAAAATTATAATATAATTACGTGGTAGTACAACATTGTAGAATCAATTTCTTTGGATTTGCAGGGTAGTAGGAAAATGAGTATTTCGGACGATAAAATGACATAATGCGAGGAATTTGTAACAACAGCTGAGCAAATCGATCACAGGTATATGATTAGACAATTAGAATTGTTCTGTGAGCCTATGAGCCAATTAGCATGCCCTCAGGAGCTAGGGTAGCAGGAAAGTCCTGGAGGTATGTTATTAAGGGGAGTGTCCAGAAACAATGTTCGATTTGTTCATTGGCTGCCAACTCTTGAATATGTAGAGTTAAAATATCTAATATCTAATCTGGAAATTTATATCACAGCTGTATACAATGGCTGATCTCTATGAAATTTAATTTTGTATTTAATGTGCGTCTATGTCGATCGTTTGAAATTATAATTTTTCAGAGGAAAATTATAATATAATTACATGGTCGTACAACATTGTAGAATCAACTTCTTTAGATTTCCAGGGTAGTAGGAAAATAAGCAATTAGGAAGATAAAATGACATAATGCGAGGAATTTGTAAAAACAGTTGAGCGAATCGATTACTGGTATATGATTAGACAATTAAAATTGTTCTGTAAGTCTATGAGCCAATCAGCATGCCCTCGGGAGCTAGGAAAGCAGGAAAGTCCTGGAGGTATGTTATTGAGGGGAGTTTCCAGAAACAATGTCAGATTTGTTCATTGGCTGCCAACTCTTTAATATGTAGAGTTAAAATATCTAATATCTAATCTGGAAATTTATATCACAACTGTATACATTGGCTGATCTCTAAAAAATTTGATTTTTTATTTAATGTGCGTCTATGTCGATAGTTTGAAATTATAATTTTTCAGAGGAAAATTATAATATAATTACCTGGTCGTACAACATTGTAGAATGAATTTCTTTAGATTTCCAGGGTAGTAGGAATATAAGCAATTCGGAAGAAAAAATGCGAAATCGAGGAATATGTAACAACAGCTGAGCATATCGATCACAGGTATATGACTAGACAATTAGAATTGTTCTGTGAGCCTATGATCCAATTGGCATGCCATCGGGAGCTAGGGTAGCAGGAAAGTCCTGGAGGTATATTATTAAGGGCAGTTTCCAGAAACAATGTTAGATTTGTTCATTGGCTGCCAACTCTTGAATATGTAGAGTAAATATAGTTAATATCTAATCTGGAAATTTATATCACAACTGTATACATTGGCTGATCTCTAAAAAATTTAATTTTTTATTTAATGCGCGTCTATGTCGATGGTTTGAAATTATAATTTTTCAGAGGAAAATTATAAGATAATTACGTGGGCGTACAACATTGTAGAATCAATTTCCTTAGATTTCCAGGGTAGTAGGAAAATAAGCAATTAGGAAGATAAAATGACATAATGCGAGGAATTTGTAAAAACAGTTGAGCAAATCGATTACTGGTATATGATTAGACAATTAAAATTGTTCTGTAAGACTATGAGTCAATCAGCATGCCCTCGGGAGCTAGGAAAGCAGGAAAGTCCTGGAGGTATGTTATTGAGGGGAGTTTCCAGAAACAATGTCAGATTTGTTCATTGGCTGCCAACTCTTGAATATGTAGAGTTAAAATATCTAATATCTAATCTGGAAATTTATATCACAACTGTATACATTGGCTGATCTCTAAAAAATTTAATTTTTTATTTAATGTGCGTCTATGTCGATAGCTTGAAATTATAATTTTTCAGAGGAAAATTATAATATAATTACCTGGTCGTACAACATTGTAGAATGAATTTCTTTAGATTTCCAGGGTAGTAGGAATATAAGCAATTCGGAAGAGAAAATGCGAAATCGAGGAATATGTAACAACAGCTGAGCAAATCGATTACAGGTATTTGATTGGGCAATTGGAATTGTTCTGTGAGCCTATGAGAAAATTAGCATGTCATCGGGAGCAAGGGTAGCAGGAAAGTCCTGGAGGTATATTATTAAGGACATCTTCCAGAAACAATGTTAGATTTGTTCATTGGCTGCCAACTCTTGAATATGTAGAGTTAAAATATCTAATATCTAATCTGGAAATTTATGTCACAACTGTATAGATTGGCTGATCTCTACAAAATTTAATTTTGTATTTAATGTGCGTCTATGTCGATCGTTTGAAATTATAATTTTTCAGTGGAAAATTATAATATAATTACGTGGTCGTACAACATTGTAGGATCTATTTCTTTAGATGTCCAGGGTAGTAGGAAAATGACGGAGCATGAAAAAACAACCCTGATGGCTGCCGACAGGTTTTAGCGAGGTTGTCTGTCCTCAAAGCAGACCATGAAGGTGGAGAGGGTTTTAGTGGTCATAGCAACAACGTCCGCCCGAGTCCCACAGAACCCAGTGATGCAGTCACTGAGCATGCGTAACATCATTTCCCCCTCCGCGCAGGGGAAAAAAGGGTAGTAGGAAAATAAGCATTTCGGACGATAAAATGACATAATGCGAGGAATTTGTAACAACAGCTGAGCAAATCGATCACAGGTATATGATTAGACAATTAGAATTGTTCTGTGAGCCTATGAGCCAATTAGCATGCCCTCGGGAGCTAGGGTAGCAGGAAAGTCCTGGAGGAATGTTATTAAGGGGAGTGTCCTGAAACAATGTTAGATTTGTTCATTGGCTGCCAACTCTTGAATATGTAGAGTTAAAATATCTAATATCTAATCTGGAAATTTATGTCACAACTGTATAGATTGGCTGATCTCTACAAAATTTAATTTTGTATTTAATGTGCGTCTATGTCGATCGTTTGAAATTATAATTTTTCAGTGGAAAATTATAATATAATTACGTGGTAGTACAACGTTGTAGAATCAATTTCTTTGGATTTGCAGGGTAGTAGGAAAATAAGCATTTCGGACGATAAAGTGACATAATGCGAGGAATTTGTAGCAGCAGCTGAGCATATCGATCACAGGTATATGACTAGACAATTAGAATTGTTCTGTGAGCCTATGATCCAATTGGCATGCCATCGGGAGCTAGGGTAGCAGGAAAGTCCTGGAGGTATATTATTAAGGGCAGTTTCCAGAAACAATGTTAGATTTGTTCATTGGCTGCCAACTCTTGAATATGTAGAGTAAATATAGTTAATATCTAATCTGGAAATTTATATCACAACTGTATACATTGGCTGATCTCTAAAAAATTTAATTTTTTATTTAATGCGCGTCTATGTCGATGGTTTGAAATTATAATTTTTCAGAGGAAAATTATAAGATAATTACGTGGGCGTACAACATTGTAGAATCAATTTCCTTAGATTTCCAGGGTAGTAGGAAAATAAGCAATTAGGAAGATAAAATGACATAATGCGAGGAATTTGTAAAAACAGTTGAGCAAATCGATTACTGGTATATGATTAGACAATTAAAATTGTTCTGTAAGACTATGAGTCAATCAGCATGCCCTCGGGAGCTAGGAAAGCAGGAAAGTCCTGGAGGTATGTTATTGAGGGGAGTTTCCAGAAACAATGTCAGATTTGTTCATTGGCTGCCAACTCTTGAATATGTAGAGTTAAAATATCTAATATCTAATCTGGAAATTTATATCACAACTGTATACATTGGCTGATCTCTAAAAAATTTAATTTTTTATTTAATGTGCGTCTATGTCGATAGCTTGAAATTATAATTTTTCAGAGGAAAATTATAATATAATTACCTGGTCGTACAACATTGTAGAATGAATTTCTTTAGATTTCCAGGGTAGTAGGAATATAAGCAATTCGGAAGAAAAAATGCGAAATCGAGGAATATGTAACAACAGCTGAGCAAATCGATCACAGGTATTTGATTGGGCAATTGGAATTGTTCTGTGAGCCTATGAGAAAATTAGCATGTCATCGGGAGCAAGGGTAGCAGGAAAGTCCTGGAGGTATATTATTAAGGACATCTTCCAGAAACAATGTTAGATTTGTTCATTGGCTGCCAACTCTTGAATATGTAGAGTTAAAATATCTAATATCTAATCTGGAAATTTATGTCACAACTGTATAGATTGGCTGATCTCTACAAAATTTAATTTTGTATTTAATGTGCGTCTATGTCGATCGTTTGAAATTATAATTTTTCAGTGGAAAATTATAATATAATTACGTGGTCGTACAACATTGTAGGATCTATTTCTTTAGATGTCCAGGGTAGTAGGAAAATGACGGAGCATGAAAAAACAACCCTGATGGCTGCCGACAGGTTTTACCGAGGTTGTCTGTCCTCAAAGCAGACCATGAAGGTGGAGAGGGTTTTAGTGGGCATAGCAACAACGTCCGCCCGAGTCCCACAGAACCCAGTGATGCAGTCACTGAGCATGCATAACATCATTTCCCCCTCCGCGCAGGGGAAAAAAGGGTAGTAGGAAAATAAGCATTTCGGACGATAAAATGACATAATGCGAGGAATTTGTAACAACAGCTGAGCAAATCGATCACAGGTATATGATTAGACAATTAGAATTGTTCTGTGAGCCTATGAGCCAATTAGCATGCCCTCGGGAGCTAGGGTAGCAGGAAAGTCCTGGAGGAATGTTATTAAGGGGAGTGTCCTGAAACAATGTTAGATTTGTTCATTGGCTGCCAACTCTTGAATATGTAGAGTTAAAATATCTAATATCTAATCTGGAAATTTATGTCACAACTGTATAGATTGGCTGATCTCTACAAAATTTAATTTTGTATTTAATGTGCGTCTATGTCGATCGTTTGAAATTATAATTTTTCAGTGGAAAATTATAATATAATTACGTGGTAGTACAACGTTGTAGAATCAATTTCTTTGGATTTGCAGGGTAGTAGGAAAATAAGCATTTCGGACGATAAAATGACATAATGCGAGGAATTTGTAACAACAACTGAGCAAATCGATCACAGGTATATGATTAGACAATTAGAATTGTTCTGTGAGCCTATGAGCCAATTAGCATGCCCTCGGGAGCTAGGGTAGCAGGAAAGTCCTGGAGGTATGTTATTAAGGGGAGTGTCCTGAAACAATGTTAGATTTGTTCATTGGCTGCCAACTCTTGAATATGTAGAGTTAAAATATCTAATATCTTATCTAGAAATTTATGTCACAACTGCATAGATTGGCTGATCTCTAAAAAATTTAATTATGTATTTAATTTGCGTCTATGTCGATCGTTTGAAATTATAATTTCTCAGAGAAAAATTATAATATAATTACGTGGTCGTACAATATTGTAGGATCTATTTCTTTAGATGTCCAGGGTAGGAGGAAAATGACGGAGCATGAAAAAACAACCCTGATGGCTGCCGACAGGTTTTACCGAGGTTGTCTGTCCTCAAAGCAGACGATGAAGGTAGAGAGGGTTTTAGTGGGCATGGCAACAACGTCCGCCCGAGTCCCACAGAACCCAGTGATGCAGTCACTGAGCATGCGTAACATCATTTCCCCCTCCGCGCAGGGGAAAAAAGGGTAGTAGGAAGATAAGTATTTCGGACGATAAAATGACATAATGCGAGGAATTTGTAACAACAGCTGAGCAAATCGATCACAGGTATATGATTAGACAATTAGAATTGTTCTGTGAGCCTATGAGCCAATTAGCATGCCCTCGGGAGCTAGGGTAGCAGGATAGTCCTGGAGGTATGTTATTAAGGGGAGTGTCCTGAAACAATGTTAGATTTGTTCATTGGCTGCCAACTCTTGAATATGTAGAGTTAAAATATCTAATATCTAATCTGGAAATTTATGTCACAACTGTATAGATTGGCTGATCTCTACAAAATTTAATTTTGTATTTAATGTGCGTCTATGTCGATCGTTTGAAATTATAATTTTTCAGTGGAAAATTATAATATAATTACGTGGTAGTACAACGTTGTAGAATCAATTTCTTTGGATTTGCAGGGTTGTAGGAAAATAAGCATTTCGGACGATAAAGTGACATAATGCGAGGAGTTTGTAACAGCTGCTGAGCATATCGATCACAGGTATATGACTAGACAATTAGAATTGTTCTGTGAGCCTATGATCCAATTGGCATGCCATCGGGAGCTAGGGTAGCAGGAAAGTCCTGGAGGTATATTATTAAGGACAGTTTCCAGAAACAATGTTAGATTTGTTCATTGGCTGCCAACTCTTGAATATGTAGAGTTAATATATCTAATATCTAATCTGGAAATTTATATCACAACTGTATACATTGGCTGATCTCTATAAAATTTAATTTTGTATTTAATGTGCGTCTATGTCGATGGTTTGAAATTATAATTTTTCAGAGGAAAATTATAAGATAATTACGTGGGCGTACAACATTGTGGAATCAATTTCCTTAGATTTCCAGGGTAGTAGGAAAATAAGCAATTAGGAAGATAAAATGACATAATGCGAGGAATTTGTAAAAACAGTTGAGCAAATCGATTACTGGTATATGATTAGACAATTAAAATTGTTCTGTAAGTCTATGAGCCAATCAGCATGCCCTCGGGAGCTAGGAAAGCAGGAAAGTCCTGGAGGTATGTTATTGAGGGGAGTTTCCAGAAACAATGTCTGATTAGTTCATTGGCTGCCAACTCTTGAATATGTAGAGTTAAAATATCTAATATCTAATCTGGAAATTTATATCACAACTGTATACATTGGCTGATCTCTAAAAAATTTAATTTTTTATTTAATGTGCGTCTATGTCGATAGTTTGAAATTATAATTTTTCAGAGGAAAATTATAATATAATTACCTGGTCGTACAACATTGTAGAATGAATTTCTTTAGATTTCCAGGGTAGTAGGAATATAAGCAATTCGGAAGAAAAAATGCGAAATCGAGGAATATGTAACAACAGCTGAGCAAATCGATCACAAGTATTTGATTGTGCAATTGGAATTGTTCTGTGAGCCTATGAGAAAATTAGCATGTCATCGGGAGCTAGGGTAGCAGGAAAGTCCTGGTGGTATATTATTAAGGGCATCTTCCAGAAACAATGTTAGATTTGTTCATTGGCTGCCAACTCTTGAATATGTAGAGTTAATATATCTAATACCTAATCTGGAAATTTATATCACAACTGTATACATTGGCTGATCTCTATAAAATTTAATTTTGTATTTAATGTGCGTCTATGTCGATCGTTTGAATTTATAATTTTTCAGTGGAAAATTATAAGATAATTACGTGGGCGTACAACATTGTAGAATCAATTTCCTTAGATTTCCAGGGTAGTAGGAAAATGACGGAGCATGAAAAAACAACCCTGATGGCTGCCGACAGGTTTTACCGAGGTTGTCTGTCCTCAAAGCAGACGATGAAGGTGGAGAGGTTTTTAGTGGGATAGCAACAACGTCCGCCCGAGTCCCACAGAACCCAGTGATGCAGTCACTGAGCATGCGTAACATCATTTCCCCCTCCGCGCAGGGGAAAAAAGGGTAGTAGGAAAATAAGCATTTCGGACGATAAAATGACATAATGCGAGGAATTTGTAACAACAGCTGAGCAAATCGATCACAGGTATATGATTAGACAATTAGAATTGTTCTGTGAGCCAATGAGCCAATTAGCATGCCCTCGGGAGCTAGGGTAGCAGGATAGTCCTGGAGGTATGTTATTAAGGGGAGTGTCCTGAAACAATGTTAGATTTGTTCATTGGCTGCCAACTCTTGAATATGTAGAGTTAAAATATCTAATATCTAATCTGGAAATTTATGTCACAACTGTATAGATTGGCTGATCTCTACAAAATTTAATTTTGTATTTAATGTGCGTCTATGTCGATCGTTTGAAATTATAATTTTTCAGTGGAAAATTATAATATAATTACGTGGTAGTACAACGTTGTAGAATCAATTTCTTTGGATTTGCAGGGTAGTAGGAAAATAAGCATTTCGGACGATAAAGTGACATAATGCGAGGAGTTTGTAACAGCTGCTGAGCATATCGATCACAGGTATATGACTAGACAATTAGAATTGTTCTGTGAGCCTATGATCCAATTGGCATGCCATCGGGAGCTAGGGTAGCAGGAAAGTCCTGGAGGTATATTATTAAGGACAGTTTCCAGAAACAATGTTAGATTTGTTCATTGGCTGCCAACTCTTGAATATGTAGAGTTAATATATCTAATATCTAATCTGGAAAATTATATCACAACTGTATACATTGGCTGATCTCTAAAAAATTAAATTATGAATTTAATGTGCGTCTATGTCGATGGTTTGAAATTATAATTTTTCAGAGGAAAATTAGAATATAATTACGTGGGCGTACAACATTGTACAATCAATTTCCTTAGATTTCCAGGGTAGTAGGAAAATAAGCAATTAGGAAGATAAAATGACATAATGCGAGGAATTTGTAAAAACAGTTGAGCAAATCGATTACTGGTATATGATTAGACAATTAAAATTGTTCTGTAAGTCTATGAGCCAATCAGCATGCCCTCGGGAGCTAGGAAAGCAGGAAAGTCCTGGAGGTATGTTATTGAGGGGAGTTTCCAGAAACAATGTCAGATTTGTTCATTGGCTGCCAACTCTTGAATATGTAGAGATAAAATATCTCATATCTAATCTGGAAAATTATATCACAACTGTATACATTGGCTGATCTCTAAAAAATTTAATTATGTATTTAATGTGCGTCTATGTCGATCGTTTGAAATTTTAATTTCTCAGAGAAAAATTGTAATATAATTACGTGGTCGTACAACATTGTAGGATCTATTTCTTTAGATGTCCAGGGTAGTAGGAAAATGACGGAGCATGAAAAAACTACCCTGATGGCTGCCGACAGGTTTTACCGAGGTTGTCTGTCCTCAAAGCAGATGATGAAGGTGGAGGGGGTTTTAGTGGGTATAGCAACAACGTCCGCCCGAGTCCCACAGAACCCAGTGATGCGGTCACTAAGCATGCGTAACATCATTTCCCCCTCTGCGCAGGGGAAGAACGGGAAGTAGGAAAATGAGCATTTCGGACGATAAAATGACATAATGCGAGGAATTTGTAACAACAGCTGAGCAAATCGATCACAGGTATATGATTAGACAATTAGAATTGTTCTGTGAGCCTATGAGCCAATTAGCATGCCCTCAGGAGCTAGGGTAGCAGGAAAGTCCTGGAGGTATTATTATTAAGGACATCTTCCAGAAACAATGTTAGATTTGTTCATTGGCTGCCAACTCTTGAATATGTAGAGATAAATTATCTCATATCTAATCTCGAAAATTATATCACAACTGTATACATTGGCTGATCTCTAAAAAATTTAATTATGTATTTAATGTGCGTCTATGTCTATCGTTTGAATTTTTAATTTCTCAGAGAAAAATTATAATATAATTACGTGGTCGTACAACATTGTAGGATCTATTTCTTTAGATGTCCAGGGTAGTAGGAAAATGACGGAGCATGAAAAAACTACCCTGATGGCTGCCGACAGGTTTTACCGAGGTTGTCTGTCCTCAAAGCAGATGATGAAGGTGGAGGGGGTTTTAGTGGGCATAGCAACAACGTCCGCCCGAGTCCCACAGAACCCAGTGATGCGGTCACTAAGCATGCGTAACATCATTTCCCCCTCCGCGCAGGGGAAAAACGGGAAGTAGGAAAATAAGCAATTAGGAAGATAAATTGACATAATGGGAGGAATTTGTAAAAACAGTTGTGCAAGTCGATTACAGGTATATGATAAGACTATTAGAATTGTTCTGCGAACCTATGAGCCAATCAGCATGCCCTCGGGAGCTAGGGCAGCAGGAAAGTCCTGGAGGTATACTATTAAGGACAGTTTCCAGAAACAATGTTGGATTTGTTCATTGGCTGCCAACTCTTGAATATGTAGAGTTAAAATATCTAATATCTAATCTGGAAATTTATATCACAACTGTATACATTGGCTGATCTCTAAGAAATTTAATTTCTTATTTAATGTGCGTCTATGTCGATAGTTTGAAATTATAATTTTTCAGAGGAAAATTATAATATAATTACCTGGTCGTACAACATTGTAGAATGAATTTCTTTAGATTTCCAGGGTAGTAGGAATATAAGCAATTCGGAAGAAAAAATGCGAAATCGAGGAATATGTAACAACAGCTGAGCACATCGATCACAGGTATTTGATTAGACAATTGGAATTGTTCTGTGAGCCAATGAGCCAATTAGCATGTCATCGGGAGCTAGGGTAGCAGGA
The DNA here is from genome assembly GCF_910591885.1 of Bombus terrestris. Classification (NCBI taxonomy): domain Eukaryota; kingdom Metazoa; phylum Arthropoda; class Insecta; order Hymenoptera; family Apidae; genus Bombus; species Bombus terrestris. The sequence continues at coordinate 6,056,410 of NW_025963549.1, forward strand.
AAGTCCTGGAGGTATATTATTAAGGACAGCTTCCAGAAACAATGTTAGATTTGTTCATTGGCTGCCAACTCTTGAATATGTAGAGTTAAAATATCTCATATCTAATCTGGAAAATTATGTTACAACTGTATACTTTGGCTGATCTCTAAAAAATTTAATTATGTATTTAATGTGCGTCTATGTCGATCGTTTGAATTTATAATTTCTCAGAGAAAAATTATAATATAATTACGTGGTCGTACAACATTGTAGGATCTATTTCTTTAGATGTCCAGGGTAGTAGGAAAATGACGGAGCATGAAAAAACTACCCTGACGGCTGCCGACAGGTTTTACCGAGGTTGTCTGTCCTCAAAGCAGACGATGAAGGTGGAGAGGGTTTTAGTGGGCATAGCAACAACGTCCGCCCGAGTCTCACAGAACCCAGTGATGCAGTCACTGAGCATGCGTAACATCATTTCCCCCTCCGCGCAGGGGAAAAAAGGGTAGTAGGAAAATAAGCATTTCGGACGATAAAATGACATAATGCGAGGAATTTGTAACAACAGCTGTGCAAATCGATCACAGGTATATGATTAGACAATTAGAATTGTTCTGTGAGCCTATGAGCCAATTAGCATGCCCTCGGGAGCTAGGGTAGCAGGAAAGTCCTGGAGGTATGTTATTAAGGGGAGTGTCCTGAAACAATGTTAGATTTGTTCATTGGCTGCCAACTCTTGAATATGTAGAGTTAAAATATCTAATATCTAATCTGGAAATTTATGTCACAACTGTATAGATTGGCTGATCTCTACAAAATTTAATTTTGTATTTAATGTGCGTCTATGTCGATCGTTTGAAATTATAATTTTTCAGTGGAAAATTATAATATAATTACGTGATAGTACAACATTGTAGAATCAATTTCTTTGGATTTGCAGGGTAGTAGGAAAATAAGCATTTCGGACGATAAAGTGACATGATGCGAGGAATTTGTAGCAGCAGCTGAGCATATCGATCACAGGTATATGACTAGACAATTAGAATTGTTCTGTGTGCCTATGAGCCAATTAGCATGCCATCGGGAGCTAGGGTAGCAGGAATGTCCGGGAGGTATACTATTAAGGACAGTTTCCAGAAACAATGTTGGATTTGTTCATTGGATGCCAACTCTTGAATATGTACAGTTAAAATATCTAATATCTAATCCGGAAATTTATAGCACAACTGTATACATTGGCTGATCTCTATAAAATTTAATTTTGTATTTAATGTGCGTCTATGTCGATGGTTTGAAATTATAATTTTTCAGAGGAAAATTAGAATATAATTAGGTGGGCGTACAACATTGTAGAATCAATTTCCTTAGATTTCCAGGGTAGTAGGAATATAAGCAATTCGGAAGAAAAAATGCGAAATCGAGGAATATGTAACAACAGCTGAGCAAATCGATCACAGGTATTTGATTGGGCAATTGGAATTGTTCTGTGAGCCTATGAGAAAATTAGCATGTCATCGGGAGCTTGGGTAGCAGGAAAGTCCTGGAGGTATTATTATTAAGGACATCTTCCAGAAACAATGTTAGATTTGTTCATTGGCTGCCAACTCTTGAATATGTAGAGATAAATTATCTCATATCTAATCTGGAAAATTATATCACAACTGTATACATTGGCTGATCTCTAAAAAATTTAATTATGTATTTAATGTGCGTCTATGTCTATCGTTTGAATTTTTAATTTCTCAGAGAAAAATTATAATATAATTACGTGGTCGTACAACATTGTAGGATCTATTTCTTTAGATGTCCAGGGTAGTAGGAAAATGACGGAGCATGAAAAAACTACCCTGATGGCTGCCGACAGGTTTTACCGAGGTTGTCTGTCCTCAAAGCAGATGATGAAGGTGGAGGGGGTTTTAGTGGGCATAGCAACAACGTCCGCCCGAGTCCCACAGAACCCAGTGATGCGGTCACTAAGCATGCGTAACATCATTTCCCCCTCCGCGCAGGGGAAAAACGGGAAGTAGGAAAATAAGCAATTAGGAAGATAAATTGACATAATGGGAGGAATTTGTAAAAACAGTTGTGCAAGTCGATTACAGGTATATGATAAGACTATTAGAATTGTTCTGTGAACCTATGAGCCAATCAGCATGCCCTCGGGAGCTAGGGCAGCAGGAAAGTCCTGGAGGTATACTATTAAGGACAGTTTCCAGAAACAATGTTGGATTTGTTCATTGGCTGCCAACTCTTGAATATGTAGAGTTAAAATATCTAATATCTAATCTGGAAATTTATATCACAGCTATATACAATGGCTGATCTCTATAAAATTTAATTTTGTATTTAATGTGCGTCTATGTCGATCGTTTGAAATTATAATTTTTCAGAGGAAAATTATAATATAATTACCTGGTCGTACAACATTGTAGAATCAACTTCTTTAGATTTCCAGGGTAGTAGGAAAATAAGCAATTAGGAAGATAAATTGACATAATGGGAGGAATTTGTAAAAACAGTTGTGCAAGTCGATTACAGGTATATGATAAGACTATTAGAATTGTTCTGCGAACCTATGAGCCAATCAGCATGCCCTCGGGAGCTAGGGCAGCAGGAAAGTCCTGGAGGTATACTATTAAGGACAGTTTCCAGAAACAATGTTGGATTTGTTCATTGGCTGCCAACTCTTGAATATGTAGAGTTAAAATATCTAATATCTAATCTGGAAATTTATATCACAACTGTATACATTGGCTGATCTCTAAAAAATTTAATTTCTTATTTAATGTGCGTCTATGTCGATAGTTTGAAATTACAATTTTTCAGAGGAAAATTATAATATAATTACCTGGTCGTACAACATTGTAGAATGAATTTCTTTAGATTTCCAGGGTAGTAGGAATATAAGCAATTCGGAAGAAAAAATGCGAAATCGAGGAATATGTAACAACAGCTGAGCACATCGATCACAGGTATTTGATTAGACAATTGGAATTGTTCTGTGAGGCAATGAGCCAATTAGCATGTCATCGGGAGCTAGGGTAGCAGGAAAGTCCTGGAGGTATATTATTAAGGACAGCTTCCAGAAACAATGTTAGATTTGTTCATTGGCTGCCAACTCTTGAATATGTAGAGTTAAAATATCTCATATCTAATCTGGAAAATTATGTTACAACTGTATACTTTGGCTGATCTCTAAAAAATTTAATTATGTATTTAATGTGCGTCTATGTCGATCGTTTGAATTTATAATTTCTCAGAGAAAAATTATAATATAATTACGTGGTCGTACAACATTGTAGGATCTATTTCTTTAGATGTCCAGGGTAGTAGGAAAATGACGGAGCATGAAATAACAACCCTGACGGCTGCCGACAGGTTTTACCGAGGTTGTCTGTCCTCAAAGCAGACGATGAAGGTGGAGAGGGTTTTAGTGGGCATAGCAACAACGTCCGCCCGAGTCCCACAGAACCCAGTGATGCAGTCACTGAGCATGCGTAACATCATTTCCCCCTCCGCGCAGGGGAAAAAAGGGTAGTAGGAAAATAAGCATTTCGGACGATAAAATGACATAATGCGAGGAATTTGTAACAACAGCTGAGCAAATCGATCACAGGTATATGATTAGACAATTAGAATTGTTCTGTGAGCCTATGAGCCAATTAGCATGCCCTCGGGAGCTAGGGTAGCAGGAAAGTCCTGGAGGTATGATATTAAGGGGAGTGTCCTGAAACAATGTTAGATTTGTTCATTGGCTGCCAACTCTTGAATATGTAGAGTTAAAATATCTAATATCTAATCTGGAAATTTATGTCACAACTGTATAGATTGGCTGATCTCTACAAAATTTAATTTTGTATTTAATGTGCGTCTATGTCGATCGTTTGAAATTATAATTTTTCAGTGGAAAATTATAATATAATTACGTGGTAGTAGAACATTGTAGAATCAATTTCTTTGGATTTGCAGGGTAGTAGGAAAATAAGCATTTCGGACGATAAAGTGACATAATGCGAGGAATTTGTAGCAGCAGCTGAGCATATCGATCACAGGTATATGACTAGACAATTAGAATTGTTCTGTGAACCTATGAGCCAATTAGCATGCCATCGAGAGCTAGGGTAGCAGGAATGTCCTGGAGGTATACTATTAAGGACAGTTTCCAGCAACAATGTTGGATTTGTTCATTGGATGCCAACTCTTGAATATGTACAGTTAAAATATCTAATATCTAATCCGGAAATTTATATCACAACTGTATACATTGGCTGATCTCTATAAAATTTAATTTTGTATTTAATGTGCGTCTATGTCGATCGTTTGAAATTATAATTTTTCAGAGGAAAATTAGAATATAATTACCTGGTCGTACAACGTTGTATAATCAATTTCCTTAGATTTCCAGTGTAGTAGGAATATAAGCAATTAGGAAGATAAATGACATAATGCGAGGAATTTGTAAAAACAGTTGAGGAAATCGATCACAGGTATATGATTAGACAATTAGAATTGTTCTGTGAGCCTATGAGCCAATTAGCATGCCCACGGGAGCTAGGGTAGCAGGAAAGTCCTGGAGGTATGTTATTAAGGGGAGTGTCCTGAAACAATGTTAGACTTGTTCATTGGCTGCCAACTCTTGAATATGTAGAGTTAAAATATCTAATATCTAATCTGGAAATTTATATCACAACTGTATACATTGGCTGATCTCTAAAAAATTTAATTTCTTATTTAATGTGCGTCTATGTCGATAGTTTGAAATTATAATTTTTCAGAGGAAAATTATAATATAATTACCTGGTCGTACAACATTGTAGAATGAATTTCTTTAGATTTCCAGGGTAGTAGGAATATAAGCAATTCGGAAGAAAAAATGCGAAATCGAGGAATATGTAACAACAGCTGAGCAAATCGATCACAGGTATTTGATTAGACAATTGGAATTGTTCTGTGAGCCTATGAGCCAATTAGCATGTCATCGGGAGCTAGGGTAGCAGGAAAGTCCTGGAGGTATATTATTAAGGACAGCTTCCAGAAACAATGTTAGATTTGTTCATTGGCTGCCAACTCTTGAATATGTAGAGATAAAATATCTCATAGCTAATCTGGAAAATTGTATCACAACTGTATACATTGGCTGATCTTTAAAAAATTTAATTATGTATTTAATGTGCGTCTATGTCGATCGTTTGAAATTTTAATTTCTCAGAGAAAAATTATAATATAATTACATGGTCGTACAACATTGTAGGATCTATTTCTTTAGATGTCCAGGGTAGTAGGAAAATGACGGAGCATGAAAAAACAACCCTGACGGCTGCCGACAGGTTTTACCGAGGTTGTCTGTCCTCAAAGCAGACGATGAAGGTGGTGAGGGTTTTAGTGGGCATAGCAACAACGTCCGCCCGAGTCTCACAGAACCCAGTGATGCAGTCACTGAGCATGCGTAACATCATTTCCCCCTCCGCGCAGGGGAAAAAAGGGTAGTAGGAAAATAAGCATTTCGGACGATAAAATGACATAATGCGAGGAATTTGTAACAACAGCTGAGCAAATCGATCACAGGTATATGATTAGACAATTAGAATTGTTCTGTGAGCCTATGAGCCAATTAGCATGCCCTCGGGAGCTAGGGTAGCAGGAAAGTCCTGGAGGTATGTTATTAAGGGGAGTGTCCTGAAACAATGTTAGATTTGTTCATTGGCTGCCAACTCTTGAATATGTAGAGTTAAAATATCTAATATCTAATCTGGAAATTTATGTCACAACTGTATAGATTGGCTGATCTCTACAAAATTTAATTTTGTATTTAATGTGCGTCTATGTCGATCGTTTGAAATTATAATTTTTCAGTGGAAAATTATAATATAATTACGTGGTAGTACAACATTGTAGAATCAATTTCTTTGGATTTGCAGGGTAGTAGGAAAATAAGCATTTCGGACGATAAAGTGACGTAATGCGAGGAATTTGTAGCAGCAGCTGAGCATATCGATCACAGGTATATGACTAGACAATTAGAATTGTTCTGTGAGCCTATGAGCCAATTAGCATGCCATCGGGAGCTAGGGTAGCAGGAAAGTCCTGGAGGTATACTATTAAGGACAGTTTCCAGAAACAATGTTGGATTTGTTCATTGGATGCCAACTCTTGAATATGTACAGTTAAAATATCTAATATCTAATCCGGAAATTTATATGTCAACTGTATACATTGGCTGATCTCTATAAAATTTAATTTTGTATTTAATGTGCGTCTATGTCGATAGTTTGAAATTATAATTTTTCAGAGGAAAATTATAATATAATTACCTGGTCGTACAACGTTGTATAATCAATTTCCTTAGATTTCCAGGGTAGTAGAAATATAAGCAATTCGGAAGAAAAAATGCGAAATCGAGGAATATGTAACAACAGCTGTGCAAATCGATTACAGGTACATGATTACACAATTAGAATTGTTCTGTGAGCCTATGAGCCAATCAGCATGCCCTCGGGAGCTAGGGAAGCAGGAAAGTCCTGGAAGTATGTTATTGAGGGGGGTTTCCAGAACCAATGTTAGATTTGTTCATTGGCTGCCAACTCTTGAATATGTAGAGTTAAAATATCTAATATCTAATCTGGAAATTTATATCACAACTGTATACATTGGCTGATCTCTAAAAAATTCAATTATGTATTTAATGTGCGTCTATGTCGATCGTTTGAAATTATAATTTCTCAGAGGAAAATTATAATATAATTACGTGGTCGTACAACATTGTAGAATCAATTTCTTTAGATGTCCAGGGTAGTAGGAAAATGACGGAGCATGAAAAAACAACCCTGATGGCTGCCGACAGGTTTTACCGAGGTTGTCCGTCCTGAAAGCAGACGATGAAGGTGGAGGGGATTTTAGTGGGCGTAGCGACAACGTCCGCCCGAGTCCCACAGAACCCAGTGATGCGTTCACTGGGCATGCGTAACATCATTTCCCCCTCCGCGCAGGGGAAAAAGGGTAGTAGGAAAATAAGCATTTCGGACGATAAAGTGACAAAATGCGAGGAATTTGTAACAACAGCTGAGCATATCGATCACACGTATATGATTAGACAATTATAATTGTTCTGTGAGCCTATGATCCAATTGGCATGCCATCGGGAGCTAGGGTAGCAGGAAAGTCCTGGAGGTATATTATTAAGGACAGTTTCCAGAAACAATGTTCGATTTGTTCATTGGCTGCCAACTCTTGAATATGTAGAGTTAATATATCTAATATCTAATCTGGAAATTTATATCACAACTGTATACATTGGCTGATCTCTAAAAAATTTAATTTTGTATTTAATGTGCGTCTATGTCGATCGTTTGAAATTATAATTTTTCAGTGGAAAATTATAATATAATTACGTGGTAGTACAACATTGTAGTATCAATTTCTTTGGATTTGCAGGGTAGTAGGAAAAGAAGCATTTCGGTCGATAAAGTGACATAATGCGAGGGATTTGTAACAGCAGCTGAGCATATCGATCTCAGGTATATGATTAGACAATTAGAATTGTTCTGTGAGCCTATGAGCCAATTAGAATGCCATCGGGAGCTAGGGTAGCAGGAAAGTCCTGGAGGTATATTATTAAGGACAGTTTCCAGAAACAATGTTGGATTTGTTCATTGGCTGCCAACTCTTGAATATGTAGAGTTAAAATATCTAATATCTAATCTGGAAATTTATATCACAACTGTATACATTGGCTGATCTCTAAGAAATTTAATTTCTTATTTAATGTGCGTCTATGTCGATAGTTTGAAATTATAATTTTTCAGAGGAAAATTATAATATAATTACCTGGTCGTACAACATTGTAGAATGAATTTCTTTAGATTTCCAGGGTAGTAGGAATATAAGCAATTCGGAAGAAAAAATGCGAAATCGAGGAATATGTAACAACAGCTGAGCACATCGATCACAGGTATTTGATTAGACAATTGGAATTGTTCTGTGAGCCAATGAGCCAATTAGCATGTCATCGGGAGCTAGGGTAGCAGGAAAGTCCTGGAGGTATATTATTAAGGACAGCTTCCAGAAACAATGTTAGATTTGTTCATTGGCTGCCAACTCTTGAATATGTAGAGTTAAAATATCTCATATCTAATCTGGAAAATTATGTTACAACTGTATACTTTGGCTGATCTCTAAAAAACTTAATTATGTATTTAATGTGCGTCTATGTCGATCGTTTGAAATTATAATTTCTCAGAGAAAAATTATAATATAATTACGTGGTCGTACAACATTGTAGGATCTATTTCTTTAGATGTCCAGGGTAGTAGGAAAATGACGGAGCATGAAAAAACAACCCTGACGGCTGCCGACAGGTTTTACCGAGGTTGTCTGTCCTCAAAGCAGACGATGAAGGTGGAGAGGGTTTTAGTGGGCATAGCAACAACGTCCGCCCGAGTCTCACAGAACCCAGTGATGCAGTCACTGAGCATGCGTAACATCATTTCCCCCTCCGCGCAGGGGAAAAAAGTGTAGTAGGAAAATAAGCATTTCGGACGATAAAATGACATAATGCGAGGAATTTGTAACAACAGCTGAGCAAATCGATCACAGGTATATGATTAGACAATTAGAATTGTTCTGTGAGCCTATGAGCCAATTAGCATGCCCTCGGGAGCTAGGGTAGCAGGAAAGTCCTGGAGGTATGTTATTAAGGGGAGTGGCCTGAAACAATGTTAGATTTGTTCATTGGCTGCCAACTCTTGAATATGTAGAGTTAAAATATCTAATATCTAATCTGGAAATTTATGTCACAACTGTATAGATTGGCTGATCTCTACAAAATTTAATTTTGTATTTAATGTGCGTCTATGTCGATCGTTTGAAATTATAATTTTTCAGTGGAAAATTATAATATAATTACGTGGTAGTACAACATTGTAGAATCAATTTCTTTGGATTTGCAGGGTAGTAGGAAAATAAGCATTTCGGACGATAAAGTTACATAATGCGAGGAATTTGTAGCAGCAGCTGAGCATATCGATCACAGGTATATGACTAGACAATTAGAATTGTTCTGTGAGCCTATGAGCCAATTAGCATGCCATCGAGAGCTAGGGTAGCAGGAATGTCCTGGAGGTATACTATTAAGGACAGTTTCCAGAAACAATGTTGGATTTGTTCATTGGATGCCAACTCTTGAATATGTACAGTTAAAATATCTAATATCTAATCCGGAAATTTATATCACAACTGTATACATTGGCTGATCTCTATAAAATTTAATTTTGTATTTAATGTGCGTCTATGTCGATCGTTTGAAATTATAATTTTTCAGAGGAAAATTAGAATATAATTACCTGGTCGTACAACGTTGTATAATCAATTTCCTTAGATTTCCAGTGTAGTAGAAAAATAAGCAATTAGGAAGATAAATGACATAATGCGAGGAATTTGTAAAAACAGTTGAGGAAATCGATCACAGGTATATGATTAGACAATTAGAATTGTTCTGTGAGCCTATGAGCCAATTAGCATGCCCACGGGAGCTAGGGTAGCAGGAAAGTCCTGGAGGTATGTTATTAAGGGGAGTGTCCTGAAACAATGTTAGATTTGTTCATTGGCTGCCAACTCTTGAATATGTAGAGTTAAAATATCTAATATCTAATCTGGAAATTTATATCACAACTGTATACATTGGCTGATCTCTAAAAAATTTAATTTCTTATTTAATGTGCGTCTATGTCGATAGTTTGAAATTATAATTTTTCAGAGGAAAATTATAATATAATTACCTGGTCGTACAACATTGTAAAATGAATTTCTTTAGATTTCCAGGGTAGTAGGAATATAAGCAATTCGGAAGAAAAAATGCGAAATCGAGGAATATGTAACAACAGCTGAGCAAATCGATCACAGGTATTTGATTAGACAATTGGAATTGTTCTGTGAGCCTATGAGCCAATTAGCATGTCATCGGGAGCTAGGGTAGCAGGAAAGTCCTGGAGGTATATTATTAAGTACAGTTACCAGAAACAATGTTAGATTTGTTCATTGGCTGCCAACTCTTAAATATGTAGAGTTAAAATATCTAATATGTAATCCGGAAATTTATATCACAACTGTATACATTGGCTGATCTATAAAAAATTCAATTTTGTATTTAATGTGCGTTTATGTCGATCGTTTGAAATTATAATTTTTCAGAGGAAAATTATAATAGAATTACGTGGTCGTACAACATTGTAGAATCAATTTCTTTAGATGTCCAGGGTAGTAGGAAAATGACGGAGCATGAAAAAACAACCCTGATGGCTGCCGACAGGTTTTACCGAGGTTGTCTGTCCGCAAAGCTGACGATGACGCCGGAGGGGGTTTTAGTAGGCATGGCAACAACGTCCGCCCGAGTCGCACAGAACCCTTTGATGCTGTCACTGAGCATGCCTAACAGCATTTCCCCCTCCACGCAAAGGAAACAAAAAAGTTTAGTAGGAAAATAAGCAATTAGGAAGATAAAATGACATAATGCGAGGAATTTGTAAAAACAGTTGAGCAAATCGATTACAGGTATATGATTAGACAATTAGAATTGTTCTGTGAGCCTATGAGCCAAGTAGCATGCCATCGGGAGCTAGGGTAGCAGGAAAGTCCTGGAGGTATATTATTAAGGACAATTTCCAGAAACAATGTTAGATTTGTTCATTGGCTGCCAACTCTTGAATATGTAGAGTTAAAATATCTAATATCTAATCTGGAAATTTATATCACAACTGTATACATTGGCTGATCTCTAAAAAATTCAATTTTGTATTTAGTGTGCGTCTATGTCGTTTCGTTTGAAGTTATAATTTTTCAGAGGAAAATTATAATATAATTACATGGTAGTACAACATTGTAGAATCAATTTCTTTGGATTTCCAGGGTAGTAGGAAAATAAGCATTTCGGACGATAAAGTGACATAATGCGAGGAATTTGTAAAAATAGTTGAGCAAATCGATTACAGGTAAATGATTAGACAAATAGAATTGTTCTCTGAGCCTATGAGACAATCAGCATGCCCTCGGGAGCTAGGGAAGCAGGAAAGTCCTGGAGGTATGTTATTAAGGGGAGTTTCCAGAAACAATGTTAGATTTGTTCATTGGCTGCCAACTCTTGAATATGTAGAGTTAAAATATTTAATATCTAATTTGGAAATTTATGTCACAACTGTATACATTGTCTGATCTCTAAAAAATTTAATTTTGTATTTAATGTGCGTCTATGTCGATCGTTTGAAATGATAATTTTTCAGAGGGAAATTATAATATAATTACCTGGTCGTACATCATTGTAGAATCAATTTGTTTAGATTTCTAGAGTAGTAGGAAAATGACTGAGCATGAAAAGTCAACCCTCATGGCTGCCGACAGGTTTTACCGAGGTTGTCTGTCCTCAAAGCAGACGATGAAGGTGGAGGGGGTTTTAGTGGGCATGGCAACAACGTCGGCCATTAGTGGTAAATTATTAATAAAAGAAGCATAATAGTAATAGTGTCATGATTTCATCAACCTTGTTTTAATGTAGATGAAAATGTTTAGTAGAAGAAGAAATATTTAGGAAGAAATTTTTAGAAGTGAAATATTTAGAAATTATTAGAAATATTTTAGAAGTGAAATATTTAGGAAGTGGTCAGATTAGGATCGAAGCTCCAAGATCACAAGTTGATACCATTTGATTATTATATGAATCATACGTATGAATTAATTATGTGTATAATATAAATATAACGTGTATTCTATAAATCGCTGGCACGAAACACGTGCTGCCTGTGATTTCCAAGATTCAAGCTGGAAGATGCAAATATTTTCTAACGCTCCTGTCAAACATTAGCGTCTTTTAGGCGTTCGTAACAAAATTCTAACTCTGGAAAGTTGCGTAAATACAATGCAGGGAAGCGATTAGCGCAATCTCGAGTTCGTGACCGCCGTCCGCGATTTGAAAATCGTTTATCGAATATAACTTGTCCGAGAACCTGCTATAAATTGAAATTTCTATAGACAGAACTAAACAGTTACTTGTGGTCTGCCATTGAAGATCAGTTGGTTTCAAGCAACGTTGAACATTTTGTCATTGACACTTCACAGGTACGATTCTAGTCATTATGACACTTAGAAACGAGACAGATTGCTTGAACGAATTGCATTCTGAAAGAAAAACTCCAAACCTAACGTACAAATACAAAGAATATCTATCGGTTGATAATCGAATCATCACGATATTTTTAATCATTTTCCGAGTATAAATTGGAGCGAGTTAAATTATCTCGCCTAGTGAACAGATCGAAGAATTTTGTACAATTCTCAATTTGTGTCCTCGTTTAATAAAACTGCAATTTTCAAAAATGTCATCGTATTTTTCTTAGAAGTAAATGGTATTATGTTTAAGATTGACCTGTCTTTCTTAGTTCTTAATTTTATGAATCGTTTCTATTTTTTAATGAATTCTATATGAACATAGATGTTTCCAACGTCATTTATCTAATTCGCTGTTTTATCTCGTGAGAGGTTTTCCACGCTTTTTCTCAATCCTGCTAAGGGACAATTAACAGAAATTGCGATTGCAACCAACAGGTGCGTGAATTTCCGGTAAGTACCATGAGGAGTTGGCTGATAAGTGGAACGCGCGCGATAAGACTTCTCTGCATCTTCCTTCTGGTGCAGTCGTTTTTGGTTACTTCGTCGAATTCTGAACCCGAAACGAACCCTGCGATGCCAGGGATGGCTGTAACCCCTGCGGTGGAATGCAGAATTTTACGTAGATGTAACATGGCGTTCAACCCAAAGTTTAGACCCAAATGGTGCAGAAAATTTTCAGTCTCTTAAAATTTATGATTCACATATCTTTGTTCTTGTTCTTCATTGCATTGACGTTGCAAGATTCAAAGGACGTTGATTACTAATTGGTCGATTATTAGCTCACTGATTTTCTGTATTCAGAATCCTGTTCTTTGTCAATTGAATTACAAAGAATGCAATAAACAAGATAACGCAAACATCGAATTTGTTATGATTTAGATATAAACTCTACTTAGAACATTTTTACAACTACGAAATTCAGTCTGCTGATTGACTTACAGATGAATGTGCTTGGAGTATACAATGTATTAAAAGCAACAAATATTTTGATACGATTGGGGTTAGGGTCCAACTATCTCGAAATATAGGACACAGAGTATGTGGAACGAGTTACAATTATACTAAGCCACGCAAACGTATCCATGACAGATCAAGAAGAATTTCAATATTTGAGCGTGTAATTTACTTCTTTTTACCATTTTGCTACCAGAAAGTCTGCTTAAGATCATCCAACGATTTCTGCGACTAATCGAAATCCACGGAAGTTTCATCAATTCCCTTTGTAGAGTTGACCAAACTATCGTCACAGTTAATCGTCTTTTCTCGCTTCACAGAAACGTAACGCGAGTGGATCTACGTGGAGCAGATGCGCAATGAAAGCGAAGGCACAGAGCGTTCAGAAGCTTCAGCGAACGAAATTAAAAGTAATTTTTCAGTCAAGAAATATATGAAGATCTTCGATCAAATGATCTTGCAGAATGCCAGATGAATTTTCCGCATTTGACAACGCTCATGATGTTCGAGAAAAGCGATGTAAACAGACTTTGCCACTTGGAGGAAACGTGACATATTGCGTGAATATACTGCGGCTCACATTAACATTAGGATACTCTTTGAACGGGAATAACTTTCTCAATATGGGACCAAACGACTTGAGTTTCTTCGAGAAGCTACAGTTAGTAGACTGAATGACGTTGAAAGAAGTTTTTGAAAGATCGCGACTGGTCCAAGCCGGGAAAAAATGGCGAAGGTCGCTTTTCACGTCTATTTTATCTGACTCTGTAATGAAAATTTTAACAATACGTTCTGTGGATTTATGTCTGCTATATACAGGCTAAAAATTTAATCGAAATCGTTTGGTGCGGAAGTGGGCAATCATCGAAAGATACAAAAATCTTTTAGATTTGTTAGAGGGAAAGGCGAAAAGTGGCGAGAAACTGCGATTCGCACAATTTTCCACCTTTTGCAGCTCGCTGCAACGTAATCCCAAAATTATTTTCTATTAAAGAGCGTTCGAATATTAATATGAGCCGCTGATTATCGCAAACAAACGATCAAGGTAATCGCGAATTTAAGACTCTTATACGAATTGAAAAATTGTTTACGAGCGATTGTTCCGCGTAGCTCGGATATATCGCGTTGGAAAACCACCTATAAATAGGAATTCGCCTAGGTTCAATCAAACAGTTGCTTGGAGCCTCAGAGAATCCTTAACTCTCACGCATCGGTAGGTATACGCTTAAACTGTAATTTCTCAGCTTTAATTCCATTCCTCATTACATTTCACGTAGTAGAAATGAATCAGATTATCACAATCTCGATTATTATCTTGTCCAAAAATTGAATATGAAACCTTGTCTTGTTTCATAAATGTAAAAAGAACAGAGATCCTTAGCCTCCCGACTATGGAAATCTCGTCACTCGAATTTCCAATTTCTTGAACGTAATTTTTCTCTCGCTTGTCGAACTCTAATTTTCAAAAACGTGGTTCTTTTCTCCCTACCAGTAAGTGGCATTACAGTGACATATTTAGGAACTGAAGCTAGTCTAATTGAAATTAATTTGTTGCCAACATCTTGTGGACATAGCGTGACAGACTAGGTGTCACTGAAAATAAAAATTCCAACATAGCTGTCATTAAAAAACAAAAACTACACTAAGGCTTCCGATACAGTTTCGTTTCCTCGTGTAACAGAATGCTTATACAGAAAATCCCTTAATTTTTAATTAACCGTAGCTTCTTCAATCTGATTATATTTCCATTGTACTAAGATATAATTAACAAAAATTGGAATTGCATCCAGCAGGTGAAACTAGTTGTAGAAAGCGCCATGAAGAACAAGCTGTTTAGTGCGACATGTATGGCCAGCATTCTATTTGCCATCCTTCTCATCCAATTTTCGATAACTTTATCGAATGCTGAACCTGTTGTGAGCGGCGTGGTGTCACAGGAGGACCGGATGGGCAAAGGCAACATTCCAGCTGCCAGATCCTTTAACAACGTGCCGAGGCCAACTACCACCACACCAAAATGTCCACCTGACCGTCCACAATTTCTTAGTGGACATTGCAGGGCAGTTTTTTAATTCGCGATTATCCAGTTAATAGATTTCTACGTTTCAAGATTCCGCGAAATCAATTACACTTTTTTTTTGCGTGGGGAGCGGAAAATGCTATTACGCATGCCCAGTGACCCGCATCACTGGGTTATGTGGGAGTCGGTCGGATGTCGTTGCCATACCCACTAAAAACCCCTCCTCCTTCTTCCTCCGCTTTGAGGGCAGACAACCCCGGTAAAACCTGTTGGTAGTCATCAGGGTTGTCCTTTCGTGCCCCGCTGTATCTACTTCTTCGGGCAGTTACTGCTCATGTCGTCTTCTCAGCCAGTTCAGAATACTGGGCTGATCTCCTTCTGCGGTTTTTCGTTGTTTCGAATTCTTGCCCTCATTGCTCCGCGTAGTTGTCGTTTCGCTCGTTCTCCTCCTTGCCTCTTCCCAGGCCCTCGCTGTCACCCTCCTGTAACACATGACGGTCTTGCAGAATTGCCTGAATTTATTCCAGCTCTCGTTCTTGGCGGTCACCGTGGCGATCAGATTGCCCACGTCTATCTTCCCGCCCAGAGCGTTCTCCAGCTCGATTCTTCAGTCAGTCCATTTCGGGCACGCGAAGAGAGCGTGCTCTGCATCGTCGTTCGTGTCTCCACAGTCGAGACAGTTGCTCTCGCTGTCCTTGCCAATCCTTTTCCTGTAGACAGGAGCTCCCATGCCCGGTTTGCAGCTGCATGGTGTGGTGATCGATGTCCATCTTCTTTTTGGTAAATAGCAGCGCACTCGGTGTTAATTTCTTTGTGATATTCTCCTTTTTGTAGTTGTTCCACTCCTTCTGCCAGTCCTCTTGGGCCTTCTTGCGAATCGCCTCCAGTTCCTCCTTCAGCTTGCAGCCGTCATCCGTGCCAATCCTGGACCCATGGATCTTGTTCCTCTGGTAAGTCTCTCCGAGCATCTTTATCTTTATGTAAATCGGGAGACTCCCGGTCAACACGCAAAGTGCCGCGTGAGAGACGGTACGGTATGCCGTCGTTGTTATGCACAGGGCCGTTCGTTGTGCTTGTTTCAGCTTTTTCCTGTTCTTATCGGTATTCGCTGCTCTAGCCCACACCGGTGCTCCGTAAGTTACGATGGACTCCCACACATTGTAGTAGAGCCTACGAGCCAAGCTGGGCGGCCCGTTGATGTTGGGTAGTATTCCCCTAAGGGCTCCTATTAACTTGTCGGCTCTATTGCACACCATCTCGATATGCGCACCGAACCTCCGACTGGAGTCGATGACGACTCCGAGATACCTGATGCGATCGACCGTTCCAATGTCCGAGGAGCCCAACCTGAGTTTCACCACTCTCGGCACTCGCAAACTTGTGATGAGCAAGACTTCCGTCTTTTCTCTCGCCAGAGTGAGTCCGACACTCGTGCACCAATCGTTGGCGATCCTTAGCATCGTTTTGACCTTGGCGGAGGCCTCTTCGTTCCTCCCGACGGAACATGTGATGGCCAGGTCATCCGCGAAGGCGGTTGCTCTGACCATTGGCATGTTGTCGAGTCTCTCGAGCAACCGGTCGTATGCCAAGTTCCACAGTAATGGTCCGAGGATGGATCCCTGCGGAACTCCCGCTGCCACCTCGTGCTCCACCGTGCCATGCTGGTTGCTCACGATGATCTTCCTTCCAGCTAGGTAACTGCCGATTAGCCTTTTGACCTTCCATGGCAGCTTCCTCTTGTCAAATTCCTCGTATATGCTCTTCCAGCTGAGCGAATTGAAGGCATTGCTAATGTCCAGGGTGATCATCACGCATGTTACGTTCTTCTGTTTGCAGATGTTGGCAAACTTCATCACCTGCGTGATGGCATCTACCGTACTCCTCTTCTTTCTGAAGCCATATTGCCTCCGATGGAACGGGTCCATTCCGATGCATCTCTCGATGATCTTCTTAAAGCATTTTTCCCAGATCTTGCTCATGGTTGGGAGTATGCTTATCGGCCGGTACGCGTTAGGGAGACTGGGATCCTTTCCCGGTTTCCTTAGCAGTATTACTCTGGCCGTCTTCCAGCAGTCTGGGATCCTTCCTGATTCGGTGATGCCGTTGAACGCCCTTGTCACGAGCTCGCTCCTGCGACTCGCTATCAGCTTCGTGATCTCGACCGACACGCCATCGACTCCTGCAGCCTTCTTGGATTTCATTCTTCCGGCGGCATCGACGACATCGCCTTCGCCGATGGCGACGCTGAGGCTGATATCTCCTTCCTCTTCGGTCTCTGCCTCTTCGCGGCCCTCATAATGGGGGGGGGGGTCCGTGTCCCAAGGTGAATAGCCTCTGTAGGACTGCCTTCACCATGTCGATCGGCATGTCGTTGGTTGGTCCCTTGCTTTTACATCTCTTCATGACCGTGCGATAGGGTTTGCCCCAAGGGTCGCTCTCCAGTATCTTGCAGTATTCTGCCCAAGCTGTTTGTTTGCTGCGGGCGATCTCCTTTTTTAACTGCCTTCGGATCTCCTTGTAGGCGTTGACGAGGGGCTCGGTGTTGCCGGCCTTCTTTTTCCATTCTCTCGTCACCTTCCTGAGCGCTTTGTGCGTCTGCGCTCTAAGTTCCGCGATCGTCGGGTTCCACCAGTAGTTCGCGTACTTGCGGCACGTCGCACAGTTCGACTTCCTTAGCATCCCTTCGCACGTACCTTCGATGCTCTTTTGCAAGGGCTCGGCCCCATCCGCTCCGATAGCCGCGTTGAGGTCCTCCTTCTTCAATGGGTCGTCGAATCTGCTCAGGAACTCCTCCGGCGACATGTCCTTTGTCACGTACCTGTAGAACTTCGATACGGTCCGAGTCTTCCTCGCCTTAAACCTGTGGAGCACGTACAGATGATCCGAGGCCGAGTATTTGTCCAAGACCGCGCTTCCGGCGTGTATCTCGCTGACCTTGTTAGATACGCTTATTTTGTCGGGGAAGCTCATCTTCCCGTTCATGAAGAAGGTGTACTTTTCCTTGAGCCTCACTGGAAACACCCGGTGGCCGCTTAGTGCCTCCATTAAGACTCTCCCTCTCTTGTCTGTGGTCACGACGACCTTGTCGTGTCTTCTAGCAGCGCTCTTCGTCATAGTTGACAGCGGGTCTATGTACTTGGAGTATGCTAGTTTACTTATGTTGGGCGAACAGTATCCGCTGAAGCAGAAGACGTTGCCGACGCGGACGCCCACTATCCCGTCGCTCTTGACCTCTGTTGTTTCATCAGGCAGTTTGCCATTGAGGAGTGTGACCCATATCGAGCCGTCTCCTTTGGTGTCATTAAACCAGTGCAGTAGCTGCCTGTTCGGCTCGGATATTATTATTAAATCCGGCCTAAGTTCGATCGCGCTTTGGTGCATCATGTCCTGCGCCAGCTTGCATCTGTTGAGGTTTATCTGCAGTATCCTCATTTATTCGCTTTCAACGGCCTTCTATATTCTGGACAAGCCAGGGATCCGGTTACGTGGTCAAATTTCACTCCTTTCTCCTTGCTGCAGATGGAGCAGCAGGGTGCGTTGACGCAGGCAGCTATCGTGTGGTCTTTGGCTCCACACTTCCTGCAAATCTCCTTTCCAGGACTTATCGCCGTGCATTTGTACGCGATATGCCCGAACATGTGACATCTGAAGCACTTTACCACATTGGGTAGTGCCTTTATCGAGGCTATCGTCAAGCCGGTTCTGATCTTCCGGCTCGCCCCTCTTTGGCCAGATAGGCTTTCGGCATCGTCACTATTGCCGATTGGGTGCCCCACGGCGCCATTCTTAGGGTTTTTACTTCGACCTCGGTGATGTCGCTTATGCATAGTTGCATTACTATCCCCCTGGCTAGTTCTTCCTTGCCTACGAGCGGGTCTATATCCCTGATCTCCGGAGGTCTTGTCGCGCATTGGTAGCGCTCTCACCTTTGCCTTTTAGCGCCGTTTTCATATCCGCCGCGGTCATTTTGGCGTTGCTACCTGCTTTCAGCTCGATCAGAATGTCTCCTGTTCTGGTCCTTCTAATTCCGCAGCTCTCTTTTAGGGTCTCCCTTGCCCCCATCAAGTCTTTGTAGACCTGGATCCACTCCTTGTCTTGTCCTACTTTGACGAGGATGGCTTCGGGTCTGTTACGTACACTCTTCGGTCCCTCCGGCCTCTTTGGCTTGTCCAATGCCGCCCTTCCTGCGTTCGCCTTCCTGACCACCGTCGGGGTGTTCGTTCTTTTTCCTCTCCTTCCGCGGACAGGGATCCAGTCATCCTTTACGTCGCTGTCCGTGCAGTCCGTAGTCGCTTTTGCCGAGCTGTTGCCGGCACAGGCTCCTGCGTAGGAGGCCTCCACGGTCGTTGGTCTCTTTCTCTTGGTGTCTCCTTTCCCTTCGATGGGCGATATCTCCTTCCTTTTTCCTTCCTTCTCCTCACTCCACCCCGGAGGGGTGGTCATCCTGGTGGCCGTGACTATCCTAGCGTTCCTCTTGAGCCTGATCTCGTCCAACATAGAGTGGAGCTTGATCGCTTTTTTACTGATAGCGTCCCTCCTTTTCTTGATGTCGGTATCCTTCTTGCTCATGAGGTAGAGTCTGCTACCTATGCATTGGATTTCGCGGAACACTTCTGTGATGATTTCCGTCATCGCCTTCCATTCGCTCATTTTATATATATATACATATATATATAATAAATAATATACATATATATATATATATATTTATATGTATGTACGAAATGGATGTCCTTCGACGTAGCCGGTCGTCGTATAATCACACTGTATCCTTCCGAGTGTATGCGATTCGTATCCTAATAAACTTGCCGATGTCGTCGTAAAATCGCCAATCGTATGACTGATGTCCGGATATTTCTAAAACTCGCAATGTCACTATCACTGTTCGACGCGGGGAGTTTTAACTGGCCCTCCACGGAGGCGCTCTCCACCACTCCTTGGTTACCCAGGTAGCCCGCACGGTGGCGCTTCGGTCGCGCGACTCAAGATGGCCTCCGCTCTGTCCCTAACCTCACTTTTCACACACAGCACTTTCTATCGTTTCTCTCGCTTTTATACCAGCGAGCTCCACTATTCCTTGTATTCTCACTCATTCCGGAGCACTAGAACTTCACTTTCGTGCACTTTTCCGCCCGAATTCTTTAATTAACCCAGATATTTCGGTTATGCCTACAGAGCGACGTGCACGTGTCCGTTCTGCTTGCCGCCATCGTTCCGAAATCAATTACACTTGTCTCTGTCTCTGTTTGCCTTTCGCCGCTTCGTGAATGATATGCAGTGAACGTTACTGACTTGCTTATTGATTGTGCATATTTATGTAGTAGTATATTTATATATATATATATATATATGTAGTCTGTAATAAAGGGAGTAAAGCTTGCATTTAACGTGTCATGATTTATCAACCTATTTATTTTACTTCTTTTATTTACCTGTTCATTTTATTAACATGTTTAAATATACCAGGTATGTAAATATGAAACCGGAATTTTTGTATAGAAAATACACGTTTATTGTATGAAAATGATTAAAAATGTTTTATTCGAAGTATTGCCCATCGCTAGCAATACATTTTTCCCACCTGTCTGGCAATTGGTGGATGCCACGCCAAAAAAACTGTTGCTCTTTTGAGGCAAACCAGTCATCCACCCATTTTCGTACATTTTCGTAAGAAGTGAAGTGCTGGTCAGAAAGTGCGTGTCCCATCGATGCAAATAAATAGTAATCGGACGGAGCCAAGTCTGGTGAGTAAGCCGCGTGCGAAAGTATTTCCCAACTGAATGCTTCCATCGTTTCCTAGACCGGTTAGGCTGTATGTGATGGTGCATTATCATGAAGCAAAATTACTTTGTGTTGCCTTTTTTGATACTCTGGTCGTTTTTCACGCGAACCTTGATTCAAATCGATCATTTGTTGTCGGTGGTGCTCAGTATTAGCGGTTTCGCCAGGTTTTAACAGCTCATAATAGATCACACCCTTCTGATCCACGTTCTTCGTTCCTCGCGTCAAAATTGCCACTTCTGAATTTTTTAAACCACTCAAAGCACTGTGATTTACCAAGAGCATGCTCACCGTAAGCTTCGACAAGCATTCGATGCGATTCTGCGGCAGTTATCTTCAAATGATAACAGAGAATCAATGCTGTCCGTAAATCGGAGTTTCCAGGCACAAAATTCGACATGTTCAACGCTATTACAAACTATGCTGTTGTATGAAACTTGTATTGTTCTAAGTCGAAAATGTTTGGCAGATGTCAACACAGACTTTGGCATCAATGGCGCAGTTTGGTGATAACTACATTATCAGCTAGGGCCATCTATAGGCAAATTCAGGTTTCATACTTACAGACCTGATACAGGGAAGTATTTAAAAAAGCAACGAGAGAATATTTATGGTCGTACGATTGAATGATCAAGTGGGACCACAAGCTGGTACGTAATTGTTGAGGTTATTAGATGTATAAAGGGAGAAATGTGTGGATAAATTGCTAAGTAGAAAATATATTTTAATACAGAAGCGTAAGTACGAGTAGAAATATAATTTGAGCTGGTCCAGATCCGCTAACAGTGTCACCCTATGACTGAAAACCCTGAAACTGACACGTAAAATTAAGGCTTAGGTTTTAAAGACAAGAAGGTCTACCTGGAAAATATTCATGACAACATATGGAACGATGTTTGAGACTAACAGGCGAGAGACTAAAACTGTCCTATTGTAACTGTAGGAATTTCTCCTTATATATACGCATTCTTGGACACGTTATATCCAAATTACGCGAAGCGGTCGCTGATAAGTGAATTTCAAATCGCGGACAGCGGTCACGAATTCGAGATTGTCTTAATCGTTTCCTTGTAATGTATTTACGCATCTTGCCAGAGTTAGAATTTTGTTACGAACGCTACATAAAAGAGGTAAATGTTTGATAGAAAGGTTAAAAAATATTTGGTTCAAAAAGGTTAAAAAATAATATGACTTTAAAGACATTAGACATATAGCGTTATACGTTATATCGTGATAGCATATAACGTTGTACGTTATATCGTATTACTACATAACGTCATAGGTTATATCGTAATAGTATATAACGTTATACGTTATATCACGTAATAGGTTAAATGGTAATACTACGTAACGTCATACGATATATCTTAATAGCATATAACATTATCCGTTATATCGTAATACCATATAAAGTTCTACGTTATATCGTAATAGTATATAACGTTACACGTTATATCGTTATCGTATATAACGTTATACGTTATATCGATATAGTATATAACGTTAAACGTTATATCGTAATACTACATAAAGTCATACGTTATAACGTTATAGCATATAACGTTATACGGTATATCGTAATACTACATAACGTCACACGTTATATCCTAATAGTAAATAACGTTATAAGTTATATCGTAATAGTACATAACGTTATACGTTATATCGTAATAGTATACAACGTTATACGTTATATCTCAATAGTATATAACGTTATACGCTATATCGCAATACTATATAACGTTATACGTTTTATCGTAATACTATAATGTTATACGATTTATCGTAATTGTATATAACGTTATTCGTTATAACGTAATAGTATATAACGTTATACGCTATATCGTAATACAATATAACGTTATACGTTATATCGTAATAGTATATAACGTTATACGTTATATCGTAGTAGTATATAACGTTATACGTTATATCTCAATAGTATATAACGTCATACCCTATATCGTAATACTATATAACGTTATACGCTACAACGTAATAGTATATAACGTTATACACTATATCGTAATACTATATAACGTTATACGCTATAACGTAATAGTATATAACGTTATACGTTATATCTCAATAGTATATAACGTTATACGTTATACCGTAATAGTATATAACGTTACACGCTTTAAGGTATTAGTAGATAACGTCATACGTTATATCGTAGTAGTATATAACGTTATACGTTATAACGTAATAGTATATAACGTTATACGTTATATCGTAGTTGCATATAACGTTATACGTTATATCTCAATAGTTTGTATACCGTTGTACGTTATATGGTAATAGTATATGACGTTATACGTTATATCGTCGTAGTACATAACATTAAACGTTATATCTCAAATGTATATAACGTTATAGCCTATATCGTAACATTATATAACGTTATACGTTATATCGTAATAGTATATAACGTGACACGCTATAACGTATTAGTATATAACGTCATACGTTATATCGTAATAGTATATAACGTTATGAGGTAACGCTCTAAGGTATTAGTATATAACGTTATACGTCATATCTCAATAGTATATAACGTTATTCGCTATGTCGCAATACTATATAACGTTATACGTTTTATCGTAATACTATAATGTTATACGATTTATCGTAATTATATATAACGTTATTCGTTATAACGTAATAGTATATAACGTTATACGCTATATCGCAGTACTATATAACGTTATACGCTATAACGTAATAGTATATAACGTTACACGCTATAACGTATTATTATATAACGTTATACGTTTTATTTTAATAGTATATAACGTTATATCCCATATCGTAATACTATATAACGTTATACGCTACAACGTAATAGTATATAACGTTATACACTATATCGTAATACTATATAACGTTATACGCTATAACGTAATAGTATATAACGTTATACGTTATATCGTAGTAGTATATAACGTTATACGTTATATCTCAGTAGTATATAACGTTATACGTTATAACGTAATAGTATATAACGTTATACGTTGTATCGTAGTAGTATATAACGTTATACGTTATATCTCAATAGTTTATAACGTTGTACGTTATATGGTAATAGTATATGACATTATACGTTATATCGTCATAGTACATAACTTTGAATGTTATATCTCAATTGTATATAACGTTATACCCTTTATCGTATTACTGTATAACGTTATACGCTATAGCGTATTAGTATATATCGTTATACGTCATATCTCAATTGTATATAACGTTATACGTTGTAACGTAATAGTATATAACGTTATACCCTACATCGTAACATTATATAACGTTATACGTTATATCGTAGTTGTATATAACGTTATACGTTATATCTCTATCGTTTATATACCGTCGTACGTTATATGGTAATAGTATATGACGTTATACGTTATATCGTCATAGTACATAACTTTAAACGTTATATCTCAATTGTATATAACGTTATACACTATATCGTAATACTATATAACGTTATAAGCTACAGCGTATTAGTATATAACGTTCTACGTTTTATCTCGATAGCATATAACGTTATATCCTATATCGTAATAATATATAACGTTATGCGCTATAACGTAATAGTATATAACGTTATACGCTATATCGTAATTCTATACAACGTTATACGCTATAACGTAATAGCATATAACGTTATACGTTATATCTCAATAGTATATAACGTTGTACTGTATATGGTAATTATATATGACGTTATACGTTATATCGTCATAGTACATAGCCTTAAACGTTATATCTCAATAGTATATAACGTTATACCCTATATCGTAATACTATAAAACGTTATACGCTATAACGTATTATTATATAACGTTATACGTCATATCTCAATAGTACGCTTAATACGTTATACGCTACAACGTATTATTATATAACGTTATACGTCATATCTCTATAGTATAAAACGTCATACGTTATAACGTAATGCCATATAACGTTATACGTTATATCGTAATAGTATATAGCGTTATACGATGTATCGTAATAGTATATAACGTTATACGTTATATCGTAGTAGTATATAACGCTATACGTTATATCTCAATAGTATATAACATTATATCATAAGGGTATATAAGGTTATCCGTTATATCAGAATAGTATATAACGTTATACGCTATATCGTAGTATCATATAATGTTATACGCTATAACGCAAGAGTATATAACGTTATACGTTATAACGTAATAGTATATAACGTTACACGCTATAACGTAATAGTATATTACGTTATACGTTATATGGTCATAGTACATAACTTTAAACGTTATATCTCAATAGTATATAACGTTATACCCTATATCGTAATTCTATATAACGTTATACGGTGTATCGTAATAGTATATAACGTTACACGCTATAACGTATTAGTATATAACGTTATACGCTTTATCTCAATAGTATATAACGTTATACCCTATATCGTAATAATATATAACGTTATACGCTATACCGAATAGTATATAACGTTATATGCTATATCGTAATATTATATAATGTTATACGCTATAACGCAAGAGTATATAACGTTATACGTTATAACGTAATAGTATATAACGTTACACGCTATAACGTAATAGTATATAATGTTATACGTTATATCGTCATAGTACATAACTTTAAACGTTATATCTCAATAGTATATAACGTTATACCCTATATTGTAATTCTATATAACGTTATACGTTGTATCGTAATAGTATATAACGTTACACGCTATATCGTAATACTTTATAACGTTATACGCCATAACGTAATAGTATATAACGTTATACATTATCGTAATAGTGTGTAACGTTATACGCTATAATGTAATAGCATATAACGGTATACGCTATATCGTAATTTTATATAACGTTACACGCTATAACGTATTAGTATATAACGTTATACGTTATATCTCAATATTATATAACGTTATACGTTATAACGTAATCGTATATAACGTTATACGCTATATCGTAATACTATATAGCGTTATACGTTATATCGTAGTAGTATGTAACGTTATACGTTATAACGTAATAGTATATAAATTTATACGATATATCGTAATATTATATAACGTTATACGCTATAACGTAAGAGTATATGACGTTATTCGTTATAGCGTAGTAGTATATAACGTTATACGATGTATCGTAATAGCATGTAACGTTATAAGCTATATCGTAATACTACATAACGTTATACGTTATATCGTAATGGTATATAACGTTACACGCTATAAGGTATTAGTATATAACGTTATACGCTATATCGTTAGACTATATAATGTTATACGCTCTAACGTATTAGTATATAACGTTATAGGTCATATCTCAATACTATATAACGTTATACGCTATAACGTATTAGTATATAACGTTATACGTTATAACGTAACAGTATAATACATGTACTTCTGCGGTAAAAATCTTTCAACTTTTATATACACTTTCAGATTACTTTCAAATTTTACCAATATTATTATGCAACCGTATATTATACTCGTGTCTCATTACAATGCCAATTAAATCTTAATGTGTTCTACGTAGTACAGAGAATAGATACACGAAAGTTTTACCTAAACGATTAGTGTTCAAATATTTTCGTGAAACACTATATATACACCAAATGTTCGCACGGTTTACATTTATGAAAATCACAAATATAATTCGTTCTTACATGTACGCAAAATCTATTTTTTCCGACTATTTTTCTCAATATCAATTTTGGCACCGATTCGTTGGTTAATGTCACTGTTTCATAAATTTTGTCTGTGCTAAAGACTCCGTTACACATAATGGTGTTACATTGGCGAGACGTTATAAAAGTAGTACCTATATCTCATACATCGTGCGATTGGTATACTTTATTTTGTAGTAGAACGGAAGAAATAAATTACCCGTATTTAAGGATCACATTACATATTCCGGGAGATGTTTCACGAGTCAGAGTATACGAGCCGAAGAAAATTTTGTCTCCTGCTCGACACCGAGAGAAATGTGCCATTACGTTCTGCTTACAAATAAATAATAAAGACCGACAAGAGTGCATTCTTCCTTTCAGGTCTCTTCTCCTACTGAATGGATGTACTAGGTTTGTAGCAAAATTACTAATGGTTTGAATTCGGCTCCTTACTGTCTCAGTCAACAAAGCTATTTTTCTTAATTTAATTCTTTGAAATATTTATAAATCCCTTAGAATCATAGACGATGCACATTGTTACATTAGATCAGAGTAATTACAATATTGCAGAATAGTTTGCAATTATTCCGAACCTAATGAATTGTGAAATAATGCATCGCCGAAAAATGCTCAGTAAGTAATTAAGCTTTTAATATTACAATGTAAAGTAAAACGAGACATAGAATAGGGGAAATACTTGACATGTGAGAAATATTAATGTAAATTGTTCATTTCTTCAAAAGTGTTAAAACAAAACGAGGTGATAGCATCCGCTCTGGCATACTTATTTCACGTTCTATGCAAGGCTACAGCAGGACGTAAAAGAAATCCAAACGATGGTGATTTGTCGATTTTGCAAGCTCTTTATGAACATTCCTTTACTCTTTCTTTAGGCATTCTTTCCTTTAGGAACTAAAATTTCATAGTTAAGTCGATTGTTGAACGAATGGATTTTTTAAACATAAATTGAATTTTATTTTTCCAAAACGAAAAATCAATTTCGTTTTGTACTTTTTCAATATATTGAAAGCCTTCCCATCGGTTTAAGAGAATTTTCTTACTTTATAATAATTTACAACTCAGCAATGCAATAGTCCGAAGATGAAGAGCTTGTCCACTAACAAAAATAGACCTGCAAGATATATCACTTGTAAACACCGGTTTTGCTATTGATTCTTAAAAATTAATTTAGTTTCATCATATTGTAATATTCTGTTATAGATAGGTTTGGCGATTTATCTGTAATTTCGCAAATAAAATACATTTTTCCTATAATATACATCCTCTTTCTTGTACATATAGCGTTATATCGCTTCAAATTTCATATTAAAACATAATTCATCCATAATTTTATCAAATTTTGAAACAACTGTCCTAAGACTTTTTCTTGTTAAAAATAAGCAAGTACCTATATCTAGTAGTATCTGTAGACAGCAAATACGTTAACAACATACCCAACCCACCTGTTCATTTTCTATATCTTTCCTATTCGATCCAAGTGGCTAATAACACCGAGACGAACAAAACCCATTTTCTTGTACCACGTCCCGACTTTATTTATTCCATACCGCCTATAGTTTATAGTTTACGCGATCTTGAACATTGCGAAGGCAAAGCGAACGGTGTACGTGAAACGAAATTTTTCGGAGATGACGATCTTCAAGTTCACGTAAACGAAGCTACGTGTCCTCGAGGGTAAAAGAGGAGATGGCCAGAAGGCTGAAACTCTTTTAACGTCCATCCGAGGCGTCCGTAATTAAATCACGATCGCTCGGCTCATGGATTCTCATGGTAATGAGAATCCGGGGTCGAGATCGTAATTTCTCCTCTGCTACGAAAAGGTTATCCAGGCGAACGGGTCCGGTTAGCAGCTCTCTGTACTTGCCGGAAGCCAGTGTACAACGTTGGAAGCTTCTGATACGGTCAGCTTGCACGCCGAAAATCGAGTTATCCGGAGCTTGTTTCGACGTCTGGTATCGAGGTTCTAACCAAATACTTCACAGTTTAATTCGATGTTTTCAGTTTAAGACGCTTCCTGTTATTCGATTCAAGTCGTTTTTCTTCAAGACAAATTAGCGTGGCCTGTGGTTCAGCATGGCCCAAAGCCTTGTTGTTTGTTATTACTAACGGAGGAGAGATTCATTATGCTAAGTTGCCTGAGGTTGCGTTATTTATTCAAAGGGATGTTTGGTTTAGACTTCACATTATTTGAGTAAAATATTTGGAGAAATATTATTTAAATAATAATATTATTAATATATAACTATATATAATTACATAACATTTCGTATTTGTTATTTTTGCTGAATGTTATTTTGAAATAATTATATGCTAATTTATCTGAATAAGCAAATGATTTTTTCTCTAAATTATTTCTTCGCTTTCTTTCTTGTTCATTTTTATTATTATTTCTTATTCATTATTAATTAGAAAATGAAATAATTCTTTTGTTTTAGATATTCATCAAGTACTGTGTAAATTAATCTCTGGAATAGGTTCTGATTCTATTATATCAATATTATTAATTTTGTCAAAAATATAAATTATTTTATAATGGCCCATGCGTATAAATATTTATTATTTAGAAGTAATAAAAATTAATATATTTCCAAATACTGGCACGCTGAACAATAATTCGACTACTTTGTCTATGACTCAAATGTATGCAAAATGCAATATTTAGAATTCCAATAAATATTAAAATCCAAATTATTTATCACTTTATTCGAAAATAAGCTAAAAATGATTTATATGATTTCAATACAAATCTTAATACAAGTTTAAACAAAAAATTAAATCAAACTGATATCAAATTTCATAACAATATTGTTTCCTAAATCTTTTCGTCTAATTAATTGTACTCGATATGTCATTTTGCTAAAACTGAAGCTTTTTACAGAATATTCAAATTTGTTATATCTCCTAATATGAAAAGGTGTTAAATCATGAAATCAAACACCTTCGCCGTTTTACTGACTCAGAACAACATCATAAATTTCAAGCATCATATCAACCTGAATAATTTGGTTAATCTTATGATTTACTTCCTCGCGAATAAACTGAAACTATAAGAAAATCGAAACTTTTAATATCGTTATAATGATTACGAATAACTTGAAGCTGTAATTCATCGAACGAAATTTCGCACCACGTATAATGATGTTCCATCTGCCTTCCTGTTTCGTTTAATTAAAATTTCAAATACGAGCAGCAAAATATGCATAGAATAATACTTTTAACAAGATTGTTATCGGGTCTCGAGTATTCGCGGGCTTGAGTTATTATTAAAATTCATGCGGCTGAATCTAAATGCTGCGAACACTTTTTAGTATGTTGATCAGTATACACTGTTTTAATAGGATTTGTATAAATTTTTGATGAATGAAAGTGTTGGTCTCGGGAGACGATTGTATTTTGAGCTTTCTAAAACCTTTGTTATATTCTATTTTACAGTATTTCAGTCGTTGGCATTGATTACAACAAATAATATTTTAAGGATTATTAATGTTTGAATCATGCCAACCATAGTATTTTATTTGAGATAATCACATTACAATGTATAGATATGAGAACCAGATATTTCAAATAGTTTGTAACACAAATAATGTTAAATAATATGGGAATAATAACTAACATTTCTTTAACATATTCCAAAATTATTGTCGATATCTTTATTAATTTTTAAAGGATACAGTTTGAACGAAATTCGTAATTATTATATGTTGTGTCAAATATTTTATATTGAGAGGATGGCAAGCATGTCTGAGTCAGTAGTTCCTCAAATCTGGCATTTATTTTCTCTATATTATTAACAATATTTCTATAAACCACGAAAATATTACCTTCACGAGTATTTACCGTTTTCCAATCGGTTTTATCGATTAAATATTAAATTTGTTTAAAACTTCTCTTTCTAAATGAAGGTCTCTAATACGACTCTAACAAAACATAATTCTACATAATTCATAGAACTACTTCCGTGAGAACTGTTATGCACCTTGAATATTGCTCCTTGAATAAATTTATTAAACCTTCTCTTTAGATAAAAATATTCAGCATCATTCTAAAATAGCACCATTGTGCATATACTGTAAACATATGCACTATAGACTGTAAACATGTTTGCCTTGCAATCATGACGCAATTTTTCTCTCAATTAATCAACTAAATCTACCAAAACATTTCTTTGTATATAAAAAAAGATCCAATATCAACCCTGGAAAGCACAATTTTCTATAAATCCTACATCCAAAAACTAAACTATAACAGCAATTTTTCTTCGATTATCCAGCTACATTCATTGGAATTTCTCCCGTTAGATAAAAATCTCGAATATCACTGGGGGAAAAAGCATAACTTTCATTTTATGGCGTTTGCCAAATCAGCATGGCATCGTAATAAAGGTCCGAAAAAAATGGTCCGGCAACTGCAATCGGAAATCCGTACGTTCTTTTCCACGCCTCTCTTCAATCTAGCCGAGAATTATCTGCGATTCGAGCTGAATGCCAGGTCACGGGTTAATGCAAACCATTAGTCTCAGAAACGAAAGGGTCGCCACGACGAAAATGTGCACTCACCGCGAACTGGAATACTCGAAGCTTGCAAGCAACGAGGTTGTTGTTTCTAAAAGAACATATACCTATGCTACCGCCATTTCCTCCCATCCTGATGGATGTGCATCTCATTCGTTCTCAGTGAACCAACGAGTACTTACTGAAACGTATCGACGAGGACTATTTTCAAATTTATGTAGTTATTCGAGAGACAAATAAATACTGAAAACACTATATTTATTCTTCTTCTTTAGCGCGATCAATTACAAATATAATGTGAAACATTAATAAGTACATACAGATTTATTTCTTCAACATTGTACTAATACCTGTTATTAGACTGTGAAACATGCGCAAATGCATAGAATGCATATGTAATTCTTGGCAGATAAAACAATTTTCTATTCTTTCGATTATATCTCCAAACATATAAATTTGTATAAAAGTTCATAATGCACTTATAAATACGCAAGCTACTATAATTTTGAAATTATGGTATGATATATTGGAATAATGAGTAACTGTATAGAATAACAGAACTGTTTGGAGTAAGTAAAGGAGCAAATAATTAAAATGTAGAAATTTTTGAGTGTCTTTATTTATTTTTAAGGCGCTCTTCTAAATATTGTTGTTTATTATTTTTATTTATTCTTAATAATAGTTTTCAAATGCTCTTGAAGAAATTTTTAATACGACGGAAGATTTAATTGGCGGACATATAAAACAATTTTTGTATATTGAAAGAGAATATGACTTGTTAAATATTATGTATCTTCTGTTCTTTTATGGATCTTTAATATTGAACTGACGTTTCGTCAAGATAAAGATGGAACGTGATGAAAATTTTTGGAAAACTTTAGAATCGCTCAAAGAGGACTTTCCATGCTATATGCAATTTTCATCTTGCAACATACATAAAATCGATATGGTTTCAACTTTTCTCTTTGAAAGAAACATATTGAGGGCAAAAGAGTGGGTATAAAATTCGTGACAGATTTAGATTGAAGTCAAAAGACAGAATATTTTTCCCAAGCAACATATAGACTTCCATGACAGTATTACGAATCTGACTAAAGGGTTTACTTGAATGTGAATAGAATGAAATATCTTCTTCCGTACGTATTTACTCTGGTTATATCACAAAATTCAATATAAATGAAGGATTTTGAGTCAAACCTTTATGTTTCAAACAAATACTCCTTTTATCTTTTATAAGTAAAAGATCTTGAAATGAAGAAATTTTCATATTTCAATTAATTATATTTCTATCTACTTTGACTTTATCTTGTCACACGTCGAATCATAATCTTATACTCGTAAATTCCATACAGTCCACTTCGAACTTGCAAATTACCAAAGTGTTACGCCGCAACGGAAGAAATTAAGGAATGAACCAATGCTCGTTTCAAAATGATTCCTTTTGTTCTTTTGCTTTACTGTAGAGTTCGAGAAGCGATTACTGTACAACGTAATACGCGACACGAAACAAAGGAATAAAATTGATCAGCTGACCCCTAACAAACTGCGATCTCTTTTTATAGTGTTCATGAATAGCCTACAATACAAAGAATAGAATACAAAGGAAAATTCAGGTCTTTTAGAAGGATCAAAGAGTGTATGGAACTGGAATTATCGTCGTTTAGTAGGAATGAGCTGTAACAAGCGGGAAGTAGCGATAATATGCGCAAATGGTAAATTAATGGTTGAGAAGTGATGTGTTTGACCTAAAAGGGCCACTATTATTGATTATACGATCAATATATAGATATTGTCAATATTTCAGCGTCCTCAATATTGTTATACGTAGTATGTATACAGACGATCAACTTACATATATTAACCATGCAATATGTAATATTCTTGGTTTCCTTATATGTACAATAATATTGAGAATCTTGAAATATTGACCATATGATTGAACGTCAGACAGATCGTCATTTAACGAAACGACTCGCGTGTGGATTCGCGATGGTGAACATCTCTACTACAAAGTCACCTACTGTATCATAAGTGGAATTAAAGGGAGGAACAAACCCTGACTTCCATCCCTGATACGGTTTGTAATTCTCCGAAGGGTCATCATGATCGGCTGCTGCCTCCTAATCAAAGATCGTTGTTGATAGGAAGCAGGCTGGACCAAGGATGAAGAAATTCGTCGTTCTTCTTTACGGGCAATTCGTGAAACGCGATTAACTAGCAAAGTTCGGTTCATTCGGGCTCGCTAGCGGCGGCCGGCGTAGCGTTAATGAACCGTAGTTCGCTGAATCGACGATGAGCATTAGAGAGTTACTCGTCTGCGCTACGAAAGCAATTTTGCCAACTCGACCTGTTTCGCTCGATAAGGTCTCTTCAGGCGATTGTACCTTTGTACGTATACACGCGTACATCGGAGTACAGATTGTTTCACTGGCTTGTTTCGAAGACGAACTTCGCTTTGTTACGCCGGAAAGGAATTCATACGGGTACCGAGACGAAACCGTTGAGAATCGTTGATCTAGAAATTTTGTTTTTTTGTAATTTTGAAATTTTGTAATTTAGATTAAACAAATGTCACCCCGATTGTTCGAGATTTATGATAGTGAGCTTGGGCTCGAGGCGACAACCAGTCGCCGAACGTAGCCGCGGTCAAGGGATGAACGTTTTATCTAACAAAGGCACAGAGTAACTCTATACCTCTCCTTAAAAGAAATAGTCGTAGCGACACGCGGCAGTAAATATTTCAATGGTTTCTGTCCCGTGGCTCGCCACACGCAGATTCTATACTCCGGGTAAGATGATCTCCAGATGTCACCATACCTCCGCAGTATATGTTTAGCTAACGTGAGGACCCGCAATAAATCTTAAGATTTAGTCAAGCAAAGTCCTTCATATAGACAAGCAGTCTTTGTTGTAACTACGGGAAGATAGGAGAAACCTATCTTCCACGAACGATGCCCCCGTCAACAACCTCCCCTCAAGGGCGGCCAGCATCTCTTTCAAAACGCCGATATGGAGATCGACCAATTAGCAACAGCGCTAATTTCCCTCACCTTTGGAACGAAAGCTTTCTTTGACGAATCCGAGGATCTCATGTCCTTAGACCCACCCATATAGTTTTCCTCGATGGCATCGTCGAGACGGAGAGTGACTCTCCGGTACGATCTCGATGACAATTCAAGTAACTCTCGGATACGTAGTGATTGCCCCATGCATTAACATTGAGTACAACTTAGACGCTAAAGAAGAGTAGAGTTCGTCATCCCGTTGACCGTGGATTCGTTATTGAGCCTAGGATCATCGTCATTAGCTTCTCGAGTATCAAATTATCGCGATTACTTGTCCAATTCCATCATGGTCATGTTTGCACTGGTAAATATCTCCTCTATTGCATAATGATCACGTCTAGTGTCAATAGAGATTCGTTTTACGCATTTAACCCTAACACTAATCGTAACGCCAACCCGACATATATATTCGCGCTGTGTGCATACATGGCTGCTCCGTGACCCTTTTCCGGAATTCGGGCTCGCGTTCTTCTTCTTGCCCTCA
The DNA here is from genome assembly GCF_910591885.1 of Bombus terrestris. Taxonomy (NCBI): domain Eukaryota; kingdom Metazoa; phylum Arthropoda; class Insecta; order Hymenoptera; family Apidae; genus Bombus; species Bombus terrestris. The sequence goes on from NW_025963549.1 coordinate 6,091,084, forward strand.
ACAATGCCAACTTTTACAGTCAATCTCGTTTCATTCGAATGGAAAGTTTGAGTTCCGTACCATCTACGGCCGAAATGCGTGTATGCGCGAACAGGGACGGGGTGAGATGGATTTGCCTTTTCGTTCCTCGACTTTCGTTGGAAATCTTGTTTGACACGTTACGATCTCTCCTTCCCACTACGACATTTATTTAATCGAAACTAACGTAAATTATGTACGAAAGGACCATATTCATAATCTAGTTTCTTAGTATTTTTAGAGAAATTTTGGTATCACTCTGATCATTTTTTAATATTTTTCAATTATGTATGTGTAATATTTGGAAATTTAATATCGTTACGAATGCTGACATTTGTAAGGAGCATGGAATTGTTTGAAAAGAAATTATCAACTTACTGTTGCTCTCTTCCTTAATTTTAAAATATATTATATAGAAAATTTAAAAAATGGTAGTGTCACTTTGAGCACTTCAGATATTAATAAAGCAAATTATTTTAATTCTAGCAAATATGAATATGACATAATCTATTTCTAGTTTTATTAAACAAATTTAGTTTAGATAGATTAAAAAGGGACTTATAAAGGATTCGTAAATAAAAAAATTATTATATTCAAAAGATCGAGAATACAATCGACGAATTCTACAGCTAACAGATTAAACGACATACGGTAGAGTCCGTTAAAAGATGGTCAAAATTAAAATGTTCGAACTCATCTAAAAAAAGCGCTTTTTTATGTCATGCAAATGAGATAACATAATTTTCTGTCGTATGACGTATTTTCTTAAAGATATCTCGCATAAACGAAAGTCAAATCGGATTATCGTGTAACAACGTACGATAGTGCATCAGGAACACTAATTCAAGCTTAGAAATGGTTAAGGAGAAGATATCGCCACACATGACAGAATGAAGCAGACTCTTTTCATCCTTTCTAAAACAACTGCCACAGTAGTTTCTATGTTGTCCTTCTGTCACTCCACAGAACGGGTCTCGAACGATAATAAGCAACAGCCCGCAGGAGATTTATTACGTCTTGTAATTTGTCACGAGTCTCTGAAAGCCAATAAACACCGTATCGTTTTATTTCCAGGCTGTACGTTTCAGCACTCGCTTCGTAAAACAGATTTATCAGGTGTACTAGGAACTGCTTAGAGACAATTCAACCGTACCTAAGAGGTTAATGTAGTAAACAACAAGTCCTCTTGCGTTTGTAGTACATCGACTCGTCGCTGGGCGGCCTATAAGATATTAGTTTTCTCACTAATGTTCGCAAATGTAGAATGTACATACGGGAAACAAATCACACCTTACCCGGGTCCTTCAGCAGTGCATATGCCTAAGGCGTGTGTAATATTATGCGTTACAACTCTGTTTTGGCCGCGCACACTGACACGCATATTGCTGTGTGTGTGTTAGTTTGCGACTATTTGCATCACAGGATCCGTCAACAAACGAAGATGGAATGCAATTTGGCAAGAAGAGGAGGGAGAAGCAGCACTAACAGAGTAGCCAAACACGTGTAATTGTTATAATTGATATAATTGTTATAATGTCATAATGATATAATTGTTATATTGTTATATATATATATCTTGTAAAACACATATTAGCAAAATAAAACAATTTTTTTTATATTATCATCTCTAAATATAATGAAAGTATTCCTTGTGTACCGTTACGAAGCTCTTTAACGCGTTAGCTACGATGCTACACTATCTTTCTTTAGTGTACTATGCTTTCGCGGATGTCTACTACGCGTCTCTGTAGTAGTTCAATCTATCGACACATTCGCTCACCGTTTGAGGTAAATTATACGTACCATTTGTCTCGCAACAGACTATTCTTATCCTCGAAATGTTTTATAACAATGTTAACAATATTCATGCAGAATATATAGAATTAATATAGTAATGCCTAGATGTATATATATACACACACACACTCACGTACATGCGTTAAATTTAAATAAATTAAATCTTTATTGTTCAATTTAATAAAATTACATTTAAATAAATATATACTATTGTAATTTCCATTTTTACTTTTTTGAGAAATAATTAATACAAATGATAATAATAATTAATATTAATTTAAATTTTTAAAATTAATTTGAAAAATACTAATATTAAATATTTTATAATAGAATTTAATAGTTGCTCTATCAATTAAATATTTATATTAGTGTCGTATATATATTATTTCTCTTACAAAAAATTTAAAAAATTAATTCAATCGAGAAGTTTAAAATTTGTATAAAAATTTATTCTAAATAGTATTTATGAATTTAGAATAATTTAATTTAAATACTTTAAAAGTCGGGAGCTTTAAATCTAGTTTGGGGTTAATAGATTTAATATTTTGCTATTTTTTAAATTTATTAAAAGTGGAATCAGTATAGAATTCAATTATTACTGGTTTCAGTATGTGTAAACGTACATTATACGAGTAAACCGAAATTAGAATTTTTGCAGATTGAGAGATTAATGAACAATAATATAGTTAGAATCTTTTTGAAAGATTTTATACTAGACTATAATGTATATTATATATATATTTATATATATTTACATATAAAACAGATGAAATATATATATACAATAGATTATCAGATGCTCCTTTTAACATGTCGATCCGTACCCTTGAATTTCTTTAGAATCTTTAACCTCAAAATGTAGTTCGGAAATAGAAAACGAAGAGCAATTTGAAAAACACTATCGCGCAATGAGTTTGAAATTTGCGTCGTCTATGTGTCGTACTCTGCTTTAAAATATATCACACTCAATTTGATTATTCATTATTAAATACAATTATTAAAGCTAAAGTATATGCATCATATCCTTAAGAAAAATAATAATTTAATCATCAAAAACTTCGTTCCAATGTGCTTGAGCGGAGAACAGTATTATCCATCACACATTGCAGTGTTGTATCGTTTACGCGTTATTCGCGTCAAACTCTGCCGTACAGAGAAACAGCCGCGCACAAAATTCAACCGTACCTAAGAGGCTAATGTAGTAAACAACAAGTCCTCTTGCGTTTGTAGTACATCGACTCGTCGCTGGGCGGCCTATAAGATATTAGTTTTCTCACTAATGTTCGCAAATGTAGAATGTACATACGGGAAACAAATCACACCTTACCCGGGTCCTTCAGCAGTGCATATGCCTAAGGCGTGTGTAATATTATGCGTTACAACTCTGTTTTGGCCGCGCACACTGACACGCATATTGCTGTGTGTGTGTTAGTTTGCGACTATTTGCATCACAGGATCCGTCAACAAACGAAGATGGAAAGCAATTTGGCAAGAAGAGGAGGGAGAAGCAGCACTAACAGAGTAGCCAAACGCGTGTAATTCTTATAATTGATATAATTGTTATAATGTCATAATGTTATAATTGTTATATTGTTATATATATATCTTGTAAAACACATATTAGCAAAATAAAACTATTTTTTTTATATTATCATCTCTAAATATAATGAAAGTATTCCTTGTGTACCGTTACGAAGCTCCTTAACGCGTTAGCTACGATGCGACTCTATGTTTCTTTAGTGTACTATGCTTTCACGGATGTCTAGTACGCGTCACTGCAGTAGTTCATTTTACCGACACATTCGCGTACCGTTTGAAGTAAATTATACGTACCATTTGTCTCGCAACAGACTATTCTTATCCTCGAAATGTTTTATAACAATGTTAACAATATTCATGCAGCATATATAGAATTAAAATAGTAACACCTAGATCTATATATATATATATACACACACACACACGTATATATATTCAATTTAAATAAATAAAATTTTCATTGTTCAATTTAATAAAATTACATTTCAATAAATATATACTATTGTAATTTCAATTTTTCTTTTTTATGAATTAATTAATGAAAATGATTATTAATATTAAATTAAATTTTTATAATCAGTGTTGACTTAAATTTTTAAAATTAATTTGAAAAATAATAATAGCAAATATTTTACAATACAATCTAATAGTTGACCTACGAATTAAGTATATACAGTAATGTCGTAAAAATATTATTTCTTTTATGAAAAATTTAAAAATGTAGTTTAATCGATAAATTTAAAATTTATATAAGAATTTATTATAAATAGTATTTTTGAATTTAGTATGATTTAATTTAAATAATGTAAAAGTGGGGTGCATTAAATCTAGTTGGGAGTTAATAGATTTGATATTTTATTATTTTTAAAATTTATTAAGAGTAGAAACAGCATAGAATTAAATTATTATTGGTTTCAGTGTGTATATCGTTTTTACCGGTAAGGATAGTGTTCCTGATGTACCGTTACGAAGCTCTTTAACGCGTTAGCTACGATGCGACACTATGTTTCTTTAGTGTACTATGCTTTCGCGGATGTCTAGTACGCGTCACTGTAGTAGTTCATTTTACCGACACATTCGCTTACCGTTTGAGGTAAATTATACGTACCATTTGTCTCGCAACAGACTATTCTTATCTTCGAAATGTTTTATAACAATGTTAACAATATTCATGCAGCATGTATAGAATTAAAATAGTAACACCTAGATTTATATATATATATATATATATATACACGAACACGTATATATATTAAATTTAAATAAATAAAATTTTTATTGTTCAATTTAATAAAATTACATTTCAATAAATATATGCTATTGTAATTTCAATTTTTCTTTTTTAAGAATTAATTAATGAAAATGATTATTAATATTAAATTAAATTTTTATAATCAGTGTTGATTTAAATTTTTAAAATTAATTTGAAAAATAATAATAGCAAATATTTTACAATACAATCTAATAGTTGACCTATCAGTTAAGTATATACAGTAATGTGGTAAAAATATCATTTCTTTTATAAAAAATTTAAAAATGTAGTTTAATCGAAAAATTTAAAATTTATATAAAAATTTATTATAAATAGTATTTTTGAATTTAGTATGATTTAATTTAAATAGTTTAAAAGTCGGGTGCATTAAATCTAGATGGGAGTTAATAGATTTGATATTTTATTACTTTTAAAATTTATTAAGAGTAGAAACAGCATAGAATTAAATTATTATTGGCTTCAGTATGTGTATCGTTTCTACCGGTAAGGAGAGTGTTCCTGATGTATCGTTACGAAGCTTTTTAACGCGTTAGCTAGGATGCGACACTATGTTTCTTTAGTGTACTATGCTTTCACGGATGTCTAGTACGCGTCACTGCAGTAGTTCATTTTACCGACACATTCGCGTACCGTTTGAGGTAAATTATACGTACCATTTGTCTCGCAACAGACTATTCTTATCCTCGAAATGTTTTATAACAATGTTAACAATATTCATGCAGCATATATAGAATTAAAATAGTAACACCTAGATCTATATATATATATATACACACACACACGTATATATATTCAATTTAAATAAATAAAATTTTTATTGTTCAACTTAATAAAATTACATTTCAATAAATATATACTATTGTAATTTCAATTTTTCTTTTTTAAGAATTAATTAATGAAAATGATTATTAATATTAAATTAAATTTTTATAATCAGTGTTGATTTAAATTTTTAAAATTAATTTGAAAAATAATAATAGCAAATATTTTACAATACAATCTAATAGTTGACCTACGAATTAAATATATACAGTAATGTCGTAAATATATTATTTCTTTTATGAAAAATTTAAAAATGTAGTTTAATCGAAAAATTTAAAATTTATATAAAAATTTATTATAAATAGTATTTTAGAATTTAGTATGATTTAATTTAAATAATTTAAAAGTGGGGTGCATTAAATCTAGTTGGGAGTTAATAGATTTGATATTTTATTATTTTTAAAATTTATTAAGAGTAGGAACAGCATAGAATTAAATTATTATTGGTTTCAGTGTGTATATCGTTTTTACCGGTAAGGATAGTGTTCCTGATGTACCGATACGAAGCTCTTTAACGCGTTAGCTACGATGCGACACTATGTTTTTTTAGTGTACTATGCTTTCGCGGATGTCTACTACGCGTCTCTGTAGTAGTTCAATCTACCGACAAATTCGCTTACCATTTGAGGTAAATTATACGTACCATTTGTCGCGCAACAGACTATTCTTATCCTCGAAATGTTTTATAACAATGTTAACAATATTCATGCAGAATATATAGAATTAAAATAGTAACACCTAGATCTATATATATACACACACACACGTATATATATTCAATTTAAATAAATAAAATTGTCATTGTTCAATTTAATAAAATTACATTTCAATAAATATATACTATTGTAATTTCAATTTTTCTTTTTTAAGAATTAATTAATGAAAATGATTATTAATATTAAATTAAATTTTTATAATCAGTGTTGATTTAAATTTTTAAAATTAATTTGAAAAATAATAATAGCAAATATTTTACAATACAATCTAATAGTTGACCTATCATTTAAGTATATACAGTAATGTGGTAAAAATATCATTTCTTTTATAAAAAATTTAAAAATGTAGTTTAATCGAAAAATTTAAAATTTATATAAAAATTTATTATAAATAGTATTTTTGAATTTAGTATGATTTAATTTAAATAGTTTAAAAGTCGGGTGCATTAAATCTAGATGGGAGTTAATAGATTTGATATTTTATTACTTTTAAAATTTATTAAGAGTAGAAACAGCATAGAATTAAATTATTATTGGTTTCAGTATGTGTATCGTTTCTACCGGTAAGGAGAGTGTTCCTGGTGTATCGTTACGAAGATCTTTATCGCGTTAGTTACGATGTGACACTATCTTTCTTTAGTGTACTATGCTTTCACGGATGTCTAGTACGCGTCAGTGTAGTAGTTCATTTTACCGACACATTCGCTTACCGTTTGAGGTAAATTATACGTACCATTTGTCTCGCAACAGACTATTCTTATCCTCGAAATGTTTTACAACAATGTTAACAATATTCATGCAGAAAATATAGAATTAAAATAGTAACACCTAGATCTATATATACATATATATACACACACACGTATATATATTAAATTTAAATAAATAAAATTTTTATTGTTCAACTTAATAAAATTACATTTCAATAAATATATACTATTGTAATTTCAATTTTTCTTTTTTAAGAATTAATTAATGAAAATGATTATTAATATTAAATTAAATTTTTATAATCAGTGTTGATTTAAATTTTTAAAATTAATTTGAAAAATAGTAATAGCAAATATTTTACAATACAATCTAATAGTTGACCTACGAATTAAGTATATACAGTAATGTCGTAAAAATATTATTTCTTTTATGAAAAATTTAAAAATGTAGTTTAATCGATAAATTTAAAATTTATATAAAAATTTATTATAAATAGTATTTTTGAATTTAGTATGATTTAATTTAAATAATTTAAAAGTGGGGTGCATTAAATCTAGTTGGGAGTTAATAGATTTGATATTTTATTATTTTTAATTTATTAAGAGTAGAAACAGCATAGAATTAAATTATTATTGGTTTCAGTGTGTATATCGTTTTTACCGGTACGGATAGTGTTCCTGGTGTACCGTTACGAAGCTCCTTAACGCGTTAGCTACGATGCGACTCTATGTTTCTTTAGTGTAATATGCTTTCGCGGATGTCTACTACGCGTCTCTGTAGTAGTTCAATCTACCGACAGATTCGCTTACCATTTGAGGTAAATTATACGTACCATTTGTCTCGCAACAGACTATTCTTATCCTCGAAATGTTTTATAACAATGTTAACAATATTCATGCAGAATATATAGAATTAAAATAGTAACACCTAGATCTATATATATACACACACACACGTATATATATTCAATTTAAATAAATAAAATTTTCATTGTTCAATTTAATAAAATTACATTTCAATAAATATATACTATTGTAATTTCAATTTTTCTTTTTTAAGAATTAATTAATGAAAATGATTATTAATATTAAATTAAATTATTATAATCAGTGTTGATTTAAATTTTTAAAATTAATTTGAAAAATATTAATAGCAAATATTTTACAATACAATCTAATAGTTGTCCTATCATTTAAGTATATACAGTAATGTGGTAAAAATATCATTTCTTTTATAAAAAATTTAAAAATGTAGTTTAATCGAAAAATTTAAAATTTATATAAAAATTTATTATAAATAGTATTTTTGAATTTAGTATGATTTAATTTAAATAGTTTAAAAGTCGGGTGCATTAAATCTAGATGGGAGTTAATAGATTTGATATTTTATTACTTTTAAAATTTATTAAGAGTAGAAACAGCATAGAATTAAATTATTATTGGTTTCAGTATGTGTATCGTTTCTACCGGTAAGGAGAGTGTTCCTGGTGTATCGTTACGAAGATCTTTATCGCGTTAGTTACGATGTGACACTATCTTTCTTTAGTGTACTATGCTTTCACGGATGTCTAGTACGCGTCACTGTAGTAGTTCATTTTACCGACACATTCGCTTACCGTTTGAGGTAAATTATACGTACCATTTGTCTCGCAACAGACTATTCTTATCCTCGAAATGTTTTACAACAATGTTAACAATATTCATGCAGAAAATATAGAATTAAAATAGTAACACCTAGATCTATATATACATATATATACACACACACGTATATATATTAAATTTAAATAAATAAAATTTTTATTGTTCAATTTAATAAAATTACATTTCAATAAATATATGCTATTGTAATTTCAATTTTTCTTTTTTAAGAATTAATTAATGAAAATGATTATTAATATTAAATTAAATTTTTATAATCAGTGTTGATTTAAATTTTTAAAATTAATTTGAAAAATAATAATAGCAAATATTTTACAATACAATCTAATAGTTGACCTACGAATTAAGTATATACAGTAATGTCGTAAAAATATTATTTCTTTTATGAAAAATTTAAAAATGTAGTTTAATCGATAAATTTAAAATTTATATAAAAATTTATTATAAATAGTATTTTTGAATTTAGTATGATTTAATTTAAATAGTTTAAAAGTCGGGTGCATTAAATCTAGTTGGGAGTTAATAGATTTGATATTTTATTATTTTCAAACTTTATTAAGAGTAGAAACAGCATAGAATTAAATTATTATTGGTTTCAGTGTGTATATCGTTTTTACCGGTAAGGATAGTGTTCCTGGTGTACCGTTACGAAGCTCTTTATCGCGTTAGTTACGATGCGACACTATCTTTCTTTAGTGTACTATGCTTTCACGGATGTCTGGTACGCGTCACTGCAGTAGTTCATTTTACCGACACATTCGCGTACCGTTTGAAGTAAATTATACGTACCATTTGTCTCGCAACAGACTATTCTTATCCTCGAAATGTTTTATAACAATGTTAACAATATTCATGCAGCATATATAGAATTAAAATAGTAACACCAAGATCTATATATATATATATATACACACACACACACGTATATATATTAAATTTAAATAAATAAAATTTTTATTGTTCAATTTAATAAAATTACATTTCAATAAATATATGCTATTGTAATTTCAATTTTTATTTTTTAAGAATTAATTAATGAAAATGTTTATTAATATTAAATTAAATTTTTATAATCAGTGTTGATTTAAATTTTTAAAATTAATTTGAAAAATAATAATAGCAAATATTTTACAATACAATCTAATAGTTGACCTACGAATTAAATATATACAGTAATGTCGTAAATATATTATTTCTTTTATGAAAAATTTAAAAATGTAGTTTAATCGAAAAATTTAAAATTTATATAAAAATTTATTATAAATAGTATTTTTGAATTTAGTATGATTTAATTTAAATAATTTAAAAGTGGGGTGCATTAAATCTAGTAGGGAGTTAATAGATTTGATATTTTATTATTTTTAAAATTTATTAAGAGTAGAAACAGCATAGAATTAAATTATTATTGGTTTCAGTGTGTATATCGTTTTTACCGGTAAGGATAGTGTTCCTGATGTACAGATACGAAGCTCTTTAACGCGTTAGCTACGATGCGACACTATGTTTTTTTAGTGTACTATGCTTTCGCGGATGTCTACTACGCGTCTCTGTAGTAGTTCAATCTACCGACACATTCGCTTACCATTTGAGGTAAATTATACGTACCATTTGTCTCGCAACAGACTATTCTTATCCTCGAAATGTTTTATAACAATGTTAACAATATTCATGCAGAATATATAGAATTAAAATAGTAACACCTAGATCTATATATATACACACACACGTATATATATTCAATTTAAATAAATAAAATTTTCATTGTTCAATTTAATAAAATTACATTTCCATAAATATATACTATTGTAATTTCAATTTTTCTTTTTTAAGAATTAATTAATGAAAATGATTATTAATATTAAATTAAATTTTTATAATCAGTGTTGATTTAAATTTTTAAAATTAATTTGAAAAATATTAATAGCAAATATTTTACAATACAATCTAATAGTTGACCTATCATTTAAGTATATACAGTAATGTGGTAAAAATATCATTTCTTTTATAAAAAATTTAAAAATGTAGTTTAAGCGAAAAATTTAAAATTTATATAAAAAAATATTATAAATAGTATTTTTGAATTTAGTATGATTTAATTTAAATAGTTTAAAAGTCGGGTGCAGTAAATCTAGATGGGAGTTAATAGATTTGATATTTTATTATTTTTAAAATTTATTAAGAGTAGAAACAGCATAGAATTAAATTATTATTGGTTTCAGTATGTGTATCGTTTCTACCGGTAAGGAGAGCGTTCCTGGTGTATCGTTACGAAGATCTTTATCGCGTTAGTTACGATGTGACACTATCTTCCTTTAGTGTACTATGCTTTCACGGATGTCTAGTACGCGTCACTGTAGTAGTTCATTTTACCGACACATTCGCTTACCGTTTGAGGTAAATTATACGTACCATTTGTCTCGCAACAGACTATTCTTATCCTCGAAATGTTTTATAACAATGTTAACAATATTCATGCAGCATATATAGAATTAAAATAGTAACACCTAGATCTATATATATATATATATACACACACACACGTATATATATTCAATTTAAATAAATAAAATTTTTATTGTTCAATTTAATAAAATTACATTTCAATAAATATATACTATTGTAATTTCAATTTTTCTTTTTAAGAATTAATTAATGAAAATGATTATTAATATTAAATTAAATTTTTATAATCAGTGTTGATTTAAATTTTTAAAATTAATTTGAAAAATAATAATAGCAAATATTTGACAATACAATCTAATAGTTGACCTACGAATTAAGTATATACAGTAATGTCGTAAATATATTATTTCTTTTATGAAAAATTTAAAAATGTAGTTTAATCGATAAATTTAAAATTTATATAAAAATTTATTATAAATAGTATTTTTGAATTTAGTATGATTTAATTTAAATAATTTAAAAGTGGGGTGCATTAAATCTAGTTGGGAGTTAATAGATTTGATATTTTATTATTTTTAAAATTTATTAAGAGTAGAAACAGCATAGAATTAAATTATTATTGGTTTCAGTGTGTATATCGTTTTTACCGGTAAGGATAGTGTTCCTGATGTACCGATACGAAGCTGTTTAACGCGTTAGCTACGATGCGACACTATGTTTCTTTAGTGTTCTATGCTTTCGCGGATGTCTACTACGCGTCTCTGTAGTAGTTCAATCTACCGACACATTCGCTTACCATTTGAGATAAATTATACGTACCATTTGTCTCGCAATAGACTATTCTTATCCTCGAAATGTTTTACAACAATGTTAACAATATTCATGCAGAAAATATAGAATTAAAATAGTAACACCTAGATCTATATATACATATATATACACACACACGTATATATATTAAATCTAAATAAATAAAATTTTTATTGTTCAATTTAATAAAATTACATTTCAATAAATATATGCTATTGTAATTTCAATTTTTCTTTTTTAAGAATTAATTAATGAAAATGATTATTAATATTAAATTAAATTTTTATAATCAGTGTTGATTTAAATTTTTAAAATTAATTTGAAAAATAATAATAGCAAATATTTTACAATACAATCTAATAGTTGACCTACGAATTAAGTATATACAGTAATGTCGTAAAAATATTATTTCTTTTATGAAAAATTTAAAAATGTAGTTTAATCGATAAATTTAAAATTTATATAAAAATTTATTATAAATAGTATTTTTGAATTTAGTATGATTTAATTTAAATAATGTAAAAGTGGGGTGCATTAAATCTAGTTGGGAGTTAATAGATTTCATATTTTATTATTTTTAAAATTTATTAAGAGTAGAAACAGCATAGAATTAAATTATTATTGGTTTCAGTGTGTATATCGTTTTTACCGGTAAGGATAGTGTTCCTGATGTACCGATACGAAGCTGTTTAACGCGTTAGCTACGATGCGACACTATGTTTCTTTAGTGTACTATGCTTTCGCGGATGTCTACTACGCGTCTCTGTAGTAGTTCAATCTACCGACACATTCGCTTACCATTTGAGGCAAATTATACGTACCATTTGTCTCGCAACAGACTATTCTTATCCTCGAAATGTTTTATAACAATGTTAACAATATTCATGCAGCATGTATAGAATTAAAATAGTAACACCTAGATCTATATATATATATGTCGGAGATGAAAGAACGCCGGAGCTCCTCCTTGGATTCGCGGGAATACCGCAACCCTGTAACTTAGATTAAACAAATGCCGCACCGATTGTTCGAGATTTATGATCATGAGCTTGGGCTCGAGGCGACAATCAGTCGCCGAACGTAGCCGCGGTCAAAGGGATGAACGTTTTATCTAACAAAGGCACAGAGTAACTCTATTCCTCTCCTCAAAAGAAATAGTCGTAGCGACACGTGGCAGTAAATACTTCAATAGTTTCTATCCCGCGGCCCGCCACACGCAGATTTTGTCCTCCGAGTAAGATGATCGCCGGGTGTCGGCATGCCTTTGCGGCGTATGTTTAGCTAACGTGAGGACCCGCTATAGATCTTAAGATTTAGTCAAGCGAAGTCCGTCAAATAGACTTTGTTGCAACTACGGGAAGATAGGAGAAACCTATCCTCCACGAGCGTTGCCCCCCGTCAACAACCTCCCCTCAAGGGCGGCCAGCATCTCTTTCAAAATGCCGATATGGAGATCGACCAATTAGCAATAGCGCTAATTTCCCTCTCCTTTGGAACGAAAGCTTTCTTTGACGAATTCGAGGATCTCATATCCTTAGAACCACCCAATATAGTTTTCCTCGACGACATCGTCGAGACGGAGAGGCATTCTTTGGTACGATCTCATCGACGAATGACAGTGCCGCCTTACAACCAGTGAATATCACACATCTAGTTAACAGAGAGAGTTAGACTTGAAATGTGCGAGAACATACGTTTACCATCCCGTGACCGCGGATTCGTTTCGAACCTAAGGTCATTATCACTAGTGCTACGAGTGCTTAATCTTGTTAATAAGCCTGTGCTAATAAACTCTCCGTTGTATCACAACAATGGCAAATTCTAATGAAAATCCATCAAACGCCCATCTCCTTAATCCTGACTCCAATCCGACATATATATACACACACACACACGTATATATATTCAATTTAAATAAATAAAATTTTCATTGTTCAATTTAATAAAATTACATTTCAATAAATATATACTATTGTAATTTCAATTTTTCTTTTCTAAGAATTAATTAATGAAAATGATTATCGATATTAAATTAAATTTTTATAATCAGTGTTGATTAAAATTTTTAAAATTAATTTGAAAAGTAATAATAGCAAATATTTTACAATACAATCTAATAGTTGACCTATCAATTAAGTATATACAGTAATGTCGTAAATATATTATTTCTTTTATAAAAAATTTAAAAATGTAGTTTAATCGAAAAATTTAAAATTTATGTAAAAATTTATTATGAATAGTATTTTTGAATTTAGTATGATTTAATTTAAATAACGTAAAAGTGGGGTGCATTAAATCTAGTTGGGAGTTAATAGATTTGATATTTTATTATTTTTAAAATTTATTAAGAGTAGAAACAGCATAGAATTAAATTATTTTTGGTTTCAGTATGTGTATCGTTTCTACCGGTAAGGAGAGTGTTCCTGGTGTATCGTTACCAAGCTCTTTATCGCGCTAGCTACGATGCGACACTATCTTTCTTTAGTGTACTATGCTTTCACGGATGTCTAGTACGCGTCTCTGTAGCAGTTCAATCTACCGACACATTCGCTTACCGTTTGAGGTAAATTATACGTACCATTTGTCTCGCAACAGACTATTCTTATCCTCGAAATGTTTTATAACAATGTTAAAGATATTCATGCAGAATATATAGAATTAATATAGTAATGCCTATATCTATATATATACACACACACACTCACGTATATGCGTTAAATTTAAATAAATTAAATCTTTATTGTTCAATTTAATAAAATTACATTTAAATAAATATATACTATTGTATTTTCCGTTTTTACTTTTTTGAGAAATAATTAATACAAATGATAATAATAATTAATATTAATTTAAATTTTTAAAACTAATTTGAAAAATGCTAATATTAAATATTTTATAATAGAATTTAATAGTTGCTCTATCAATTAAATATTTCAATTAATGTTGTATATATATTATTTCTCTTACAAAAAATTTAAAAAATTAATTCAATCGAGAAGTTTAAAATTTGTATAAAAATTTATTCTAAATAGTACATATGAATTTAGAATAATTTAATTTAAATACTTTAAAAGTAGGGAGCTTTAAATCTAGTTTGGGGTTAATAGATTTAATATTTTGCTATTTTTTAAATTTACTAAAAGTGGAATCAGTATAGAATTCAATTATTACTGGTTTCAGTATGTGTAAACGTACATTATAAGAGTAAACCGAAATTAGAATTTTTGCAGATTGAGAGATTAATGAACAATAATATAGTTAGAACCTTTTTGAAAGATTTTATACTAGACTATAATGTATATTATATATATATTTATATATATATACATATAAAACAGATGAAATATATATATACAATAGATTATCAGATGCTCCTTTTAACATGTCGATCCGTGCCCTTGAATTTCTTTAGAATCTTTAACCTCAAAATGTAGTTCGGAAATAGAAAACGAAGAGCAATTTGAAAAACACTATCGCGCAATGAGTTTGAAATTTGCGTCGTCTATGTGTCGTACTCTGCTTTAAAATATATCACACTCAATTTGATTATTCATTATTAAATACAATTATTAAAGCTTAAGTATATGCATCATATCCTTAAGAAAAATAATAATTTAATTACCAAAAACTTCGTTGCAATGTGCTTGAGTGGAGAACAGTATTATCCATCACACATTGCAGTGTTGTATCGTTTACGCGTTATTCGCGTCAAACTCTGCCGTACAGAGAAACAGCCGCGCACAAAATTCAACCGTACCTAAGAGGTTAATGTAGTAAACAACAAGTCCTCTTGCGTTTGTAGTACATCGACTCGTCGCTGGGCGGCCTATAAGATATTAGTTTTCTCACTAATGTTCGCAAATGTAGAATGTATATACGGGAAACAAATCACACGTTACCCGGGTCCTTCAGCAGTTTATATGCCAAAGGTGTGTGTAATATTATGCGTTACAACTCTGTTTTGGCCGCGCACACTGACACGCATATAGCTGTGTGTGTTAGTTTGCGACTATTTGCATCACAGGATCCGTCAACAAACGAAGATGGAAAGCAATTTGGCAAGAAGAGGAGGGAGAAGCAGCACTAACAGAGTAGCCAAGCGCGTGTAATTCTTATAATTGATATAATTGTTATAATGTCATAATGTTATAATTGTTATATTGTTATATATATATCTTGTAAAACACATATTAGCAAAATAAAACAATTTTTTTTATATTATCATCTCTAAATATAATGAAAGTATTCCTTGTGTACCGTTACGAAGCTCTTTAACGCGTTAGCTACGATGCGACACTATCTCTCTTTAGTGTACTATGCTTTCGCGGATGTCTACTACGCGTCTCTGTAGTAGTTCAATCTATCGACACATTCGCTCACCGTTTGAGGTAAATTATACGTACCATTTGTCTCGCAACAGACTATTCTTATCCTCGAAATGTTTTATAACAATGTTAACAATATTCATGCAGAATATATAGAATTAAAATAGTAACACCTAGATCTATATATATATATATATATATATATATATATATATATATATATATATGTCGGGTTGGCGTTACGATTAGAGTTAGGGTTGAGGGCGTAAACGAATCCCTATTGACACTAGACGTGATCACTATGCAATAGAGGAGATATTTACTAGTGCAAACATGACCATGTTGGAATTGGACAAGTAATCGCGATAAATTGACACTCGAGAAGCTAATGACAATGATCCTAGGCTCAATAACGAATCCACGGTCATCGGGATGACGAACTCTACTCTTCTTTAGCATCTAAGTTGTACTCAATGTTAATGCGTGGGGCAATCACTACGTATCCGAGAGTTACTTGAATCGTCGTCGAGATCGTACCGGAGAGTGTCTCTCCGTCGCGGTGATGCTGTCGAAGAAAACTATGATGGGTGTGACTAAGGGCACGAGATCATCGGATTCGCGGGGAGAAGTCTTCGCTCGAAGGGTGAGGGAAATTGACGTTGCTGTTAATTGGTCAATTTCCATGTTGGTGGTTAGAGAAAGATATTAGCTGTCCTTGGGGAAAGTTGCTAGCGAGAAGCGTCGTTCGTGGAAGGATAGATTTCTCTTATCTTCCCGTAGTTGGGGCACGTGCCATTTGTCTATTTGAGAGACTTTGTGTAATTGAAATTTAATATTTGTAGCGGGTCCTCGCCCAGCTAAACATATACTGTGAAGATGCGTTGGCATCTGGCAATCGTCTTACCCGAAGGACAAAGTCTGCGTGTGGCGAGCCACGGGACAGAAATCGTTGAAATGTTTACCGTCGTGCCCCGTCCCAAGTATTTCTTTTAAGGAGAGCTATAGAATTACTTCATGCCTTTGTTAGACAAAACGTTCATCCCTTGACCGCGACTACGTTCGGCGACCGGTTGTCACATCGAGCCCGAGCACACTATCATAAATTTCGAATAAGTACAGTCGGATCGAATTACAACAGTTTCTTAGTGCGGCTATGATGAAATCTGGGTTACAGCGCTAAAGGGGTCCTCCCACCGCTCCAAAGGGGAGGCTCCGGTGTTCTTTCATCTCCGACATATATATATATATATATATATATATATATATATATATATATATATATATATATATACACACACACACGTATATATATTCAATTTAAATAAATAAAATTTTCATTGTTCAATTTAATAAAATTACATTTCAATAAATATATACTATTGTAATTTCAATTTTTCTTTTTTAAGAATTAATTAATAAAAATGATTATTAATATTAAATTAAATTTTTATAATCAGTGTTGATTTAAATTTTTAAAATTAATTTGAAAAATAATAATAGCAAATATTTTACAATACAATCTAATAGTTGACCTACGAATTAAGTATATACAGTAATGTCGTAAAAATATTATTTCTTTTATAAAGAATTTAAAAATGTAGTTTAATCGAAAAATTTAAAATTTATATAAAAATTTATTATAAATAGTATTTTTGAATTTAGTATGATTTAATTTAAATAGTTTAAAAGTCGGGTGCATTAAATCTAGTTGGGAGTTAATAGATTTGATATTTTATTATTTTTGAAATTTATTAAGAGTAGAAACAGCATAGAATTAAATTATTATTGGTTTCAGTGTGTATATCGTTTTTACCGGTAAGGATAGTGTTCCTGGTGTACCGTTACGAAGCTCTTTAACGCGTTAGCTACGATGCGACACTATGTTTCTTTAGTGTACTACGCTTTCGCGGATGTCTACTACGCGTCTTTGTAGTAGTTCAATCTACCGACACATTCGCTTACCATTTGAGGTAAATTATACGTACCATTTGTCTCGCAACAGACTATTCTTATCCTCGAAATGTTTTATAACAATGTTAACAATATTCATGCAGAAAATATAGAATTAAAATAGTAACACCTAGATCTATATATATATATATATATATATATATATATATATACACACACACACGTATATATATTCAATTTAAATAAATAAAATTTTTATTGTTCAATTTAATAAAATTACATTTCAATAAATATATACTATTGTAATTTCAATTTTTCTTTTTTAAGAATTAATTAATGAAAATGATTATTAATATTAAATTAAATTTTTATAATCAGTGTTGATTTAAATTTTTAAAATTAATTTGAAAAATAATAATAGCAAATATTTTACAATACAATCTAATAGTTGACCTATCAGTTAAGTATATACAGTAATGTCGTAAATATATCATTTCTTTTATAAAAAATTTAAAAATGTAGTTTAATCGAAAAATTTAAAATTTATATAAAAATTTATTATAAATAGTATTTTCGAATTTAGTATGATTTAATTTAAATAGTTTAAAAGTCGGGTGCATTAAATCTAGTTGGGAGTTAACAGATTTGATATTTTATTATTTTTAAGATTTATTAAGAGTAGAAACAGCATAGAATTAAATTATTATTGGTTTCAGTATGTGTATCGTTTCTACCGGTAAGGAGAGTGTTCCTGGTGTATCGTTACGAAGCTCTTTATCGCGTTAGTTACGATGCGACACTATCTTTCTTTAGTGTACTATGCTTTCACGGATGTCTAGTACGCGTCACTGTAGTAGTTCATTTTACCGACACATTCGCTTACCGTTTGAGGTAAATTATACGTACCATTTGTCTCGCAACAGACTATTCTTATCCTCGAAATGTTTTATAACAATGTTAAAGATATTCATGCAGAATATATAGAATTAATATAGTAATGCCTATATCTATATATATACACACACACACTCACGTATATGCGTTAAATTTAAATAAATTAAATCTTTATTGTTCAATTTAATAAAATTACATTTAAATAAATATATACTATTGTATTTTCCGTTTTTACTTTTTTGAGAAATAATTAATACAAATGATAATAATAATTAATATTAATTTAAATTTTTAAAATTAATTTGAAAAATGCTAATATTAAATATTTTATAATAGAATTTAATAGTTGCTCTATCAATTAAATATTTCAATTAATGTTGTATATATATTATTTCTCTTACAAAAAATTTAAAAAATTAATTCAATCGAGAAGTTTAAAATTTGTATAAAAATTTATTCTAAATAGTACATATGAATTTAGAATAATTTAATTTAAATACTTTAAAAGTAGGGAGCTTTAAATCTAGTTTGGGGTTAATAGATTTAATATTTTGCTATTTTTTAAATTTACTAAAAGTGGAATCAGTATAGAATTCAATTATTACTGGTTTCAGTATGTGTAAACGTACATTATAAGAGTAAACCGAAATTAGAATTTTTGCAGATTGAGAGATTAATGAACAATAATATAGTTAGAACCTTTTTGAAAGATTTTATACTAGACTATAATGTATATTATATATATATTTATATATATATACATATAAAACAGATGAAATATATATATACAATAGATTATCAGATGCTCCTTTTAACATGTCGATCCGTGCCCTTGAATTTCTTTAGAATCTTTAACCTCAAAATGTAGTTCGGAAATAGAAAACGAAGAGCAATTTGAAAAACACTATCGCGCAATGAGTTTGAAATTTGCGTCGTCTATGTGTCGTACTCTGCTTTAAAATATATCACACTCAATTTGATTATTCATTATTAAATACAATTATTAAAGCTTAAGTATATGCATCATATCCTTAAGAAAAATAATAATTTAATTACCAAAAACTTCGTTGCAATGTGCTTGAGTGGAGAACAGTATTATCCATCACACATTGCAGTGTTGTATCGTTTACGCGTTATTCGCGTCAAACTCTGCCGTACAGAGAAACAGCCGCGCACAAAATTCAACCGTACCTAAGAGGTTAATGTAGTAAACAACAAGTCCTCTTGCGTTTGTAGTACATCGACTCGTCGCTGGGCGGCCTATAAGATATTAGTTTTCTCACTAATGTTCGCAAATGTAGAATGTATATACGGGAAACAAATCACACGTTACCCGGGTCCTTCAGCAGTTTATATGCCAAAGGTGTGTGTAATATTATGCGTTACAACTCTGTTTTGGCCGCGCACACTGACACGCATATAGCTGTGTGTGTTAGTTTGCGACTATTTGCATCACAGGATCCGTCAACAAACGAAGATGGAAAGCAATTTGGCAAGAAGAGGAGGGAGAAGCAGCACTAACAGAGTAGCCAAGCGCGTGTAATTCTTATAATTGATATAATTGTTATAATGTCATAATGTTATAATTGTTATATTGTTATATATATATCTTGTAAAACACATATTAGCAAAATAAAACAATTTTTTTTATATTATCATCTCTAAATATAATGAAAGTATTCCTTGTGTACCGTTACGAAGCTCTTTAACGCGTTAGCTACGATGCGACACTATCTCTCTTTAGTGTACTATGCTTTCGCGGATGTCTACTACGCGTCTCTGTAGTAGTTCAATCTATCGACACATTCGCTCACCGTTTGAGGTAAATTATACGTACCATTTGTCTCGCAACAGACTATTCTTATCCTCGAAATGTTTTATAACAATGTTAACAATATTCATGCAGAATATATAGAATTAAAATAGTAACACCTAGATCTATATATATATATATATATATATATATATATATATATATATATATATGTCGGGTTGGCGTTACGATTAGAGTTAGGGTTGAGGGCGTAAACGAATCCCTATTGACACTAGACGTGATCACTATGCAATAGAGGAGATATTTACTAGTGCAAACATGACCATGTTGGAATTGGACAAGTAATCGCGATAAATTGACACTCGAGAAGCTAATGACAATGATCCTAGGCTCAATAACGAATCCACGGTCATCGGGATGACGAACTCTACTCTTCTTTAGCATCTAAGTTGTACTCAATGTTAGTGCGTGGGGCAATCACTACGTATCCGAGAGTTACTTGAATCGTCGTCGAGATCGTACCGGAGAGTGTCTCTCCGTCGCGGTGATGCTGTCGAAGAAAACTATGATGGGTGTGCCTAAGGGCACGAGATCATCGGATTCGCGGAGAAAAGTCTTCGCTCGAAGGGTGAGGGAAATTGACGTTACTGTTAATTGGTCAATTTCCATGTTGGTGGTTAGAGAAAGATATTAGCTGTCCTTGGGGAAAGTTGCTAGCGAGAAGCGTCGTTCGTGGAAGGATAGATTTCTCTTATCTTCCCGTAGTTGGGGCACGGGCCATTTGTCTATTTGAGAGACTTTGTGTAATTGAAATTTAATATTCGTAGCGGGTCCTCGCCCAGCTAAACATATACTGTGAAGATGCGTTGGCATCTGGCAATCGTCTTACCCGAAGGACAAAGTCTGCGTATGGCGAGCCACGGGACAGAAATCGTTGAAATGTTTACCGTCGTGCCCCGTCCCAAGTATTTCTTTTAAGGAGAGCTATAGAATTACTTCATGCCTTTGTTAGACAAAACGTTCATCCCTTGACCGCGACTACGTTCGGCGACCGGTTGTCACATCGAGCCCGAGCACACTATCATAAATTTCGAATAAGTACAGTCGGATCGAATTACAACAGTTTCTTAGTGCGGCTATGATGAAATCTGGGTTACAGCGCTAAAGGGGTCCTCCCACCGCTCCAAAGGGGAGGCTCCGGTGTTCTTTCATCTCCGACATATATATATATATATATATATATATATATATATATATATATACACACACACACGTATATATATTCAATTTAAATAAATAAAATTTTCATTGTTCAATTTAATAAAATTACATTTCAATAAATATATACTATTGTAATTTCAATTTTTCTTTTTTAAGAATTAATTAATAAAAATGATTATTAATATTAAATTAAATTTTTATAATCAGTGTTGATTTAAATTTTTAAAATTAATTTGAAAAATAATAATAGCAAATATTTTACAATACAATCTAATAGTTGACCTACGAATTAAGTATATACAGTAATGTCGTAAAAATATTATTTCTTTTATAAAGAATTTAAAAATGTAGTTTAATCGAAAAATTTAAAATTTATATAAAAATTTATTATAAATAGTATTTTTGAATTTAGTATGATTTAATTTAAATAGTTTAAAAGTCGGGTGCATTAAATCTAGTTGGGAGTTAATAGATTTGATATTTTATTATTTTTAAAATTTATTAAGAGTAGAAACAGCATAGAATTAAATTATTATTGGTTTCAGTGTGTATATCGTTTTTACCGGTAAGGATAGTGTTCCTGGTGTACCGTTACGAAGCTCTTTAACGCGTTAGCTACGATGCGACACTATGTTTCTTTAGTGTACTACGCTTTCGCGGATGTCTACTACGCGTCTTTGTAGTAGTTCAATCTACCGACACATTCGCTTACCATTTGAGGTAAATTATACGTACCATTTGTCTCGCAACAGACTATTCTTATCCTCGAAATGTTTTATAACAATGTTAACAATATTCATGCAGAAAATATAGAATTAAAATAGTAACACCTAGATCTATATATATATATATATATATATGTCGGAGATGAAAGAACACCGGAACCTTCCCTTTGGAACTTTGGGAAGACCCCTAGTATTGTAATTTAGATTTCACCATAGCCGTATTAAGAAACTGTTGTCATTCGATCCGTCTGTATTTATTTGAGATTTATGATAGTGAGCTCGGGCTCGAGGCGACAATCAGTCGCCGAACGTAGCCGCGGTCAAAGGGATGAACGTTTTGTCTAACAAAGGCATGAAGTAATTCTATAGCTCTCCTTAAAAGAAATACTTGGGACGGGGCACGACGGTAAACATTTCAACGATTTCTGTCCCGTGGCTCGCCACACGCAGACTTTGTCCTTCGGGTAAGACGATTGCCAGATGCCAACGCATCTTCACAGTATATGTTTAGCTGGGCGAGGACCCGCTACGAATATTAAATTTCAATTACACAAAGTCTCTCAAATAGACAAATGGCCCGTGCCCCAACTACGGGAAGATAAGAGAAATCTATCCTTCCACGAACGACGCTTCTCGCTAGCAACTCTCCCCAAGGACAGCTAATATCTTTCTCTAACCACCAACATGGAAATTGACCAATTAACAGCAACGTCAATTTCCCTCACCCTTCGAGCGAAGACTTTTCTCCGCGAATCCGATGATCTCGTGCCCTTAGGCACACCCGTCATAGTTTTCTTCGACAGCATCACCGCGACGGAGAGACACTCCCCGGTACGATCTCGACGACGATTCAAGTAACTCTCGGATACGTAGTGATTGCCCCACGCATTAACATTGAGTACAACTTAGACGCTAAAGAAGAGTAGAGTTCGTCATCCCGATGACCGTGGATTCGTTATTGAGCCTAGGATCATTGTCATTAGCTTCTCGAGTGTCAATTTATCGCGATTACTTGTCCAATTCCAACATGGTCATGTTTGCACTAGTAAATATCTCCTCTATTGCATAGTGATCACGTCTAGTGTCAATAGGGATTCGTTTACGCCCTCAACCCTAACTCTAATCGTAACGCCAACCCGACATCAGAAGTGGGATCAGTGCCGATTATAACAGTGTTAGAACTTACGACCATCGTGCGCGAGTAACCCAGTCGCTAGTGCAAAATCGAGTGTGAAACCTAACAAGTTTTCGCTACCACGTTTTAACCCTTAAAATCGCACGTTCCGACCCCGCTGCACGGGGCGCAACTGTCAACCTGATTATGAAAGAAAACCATAATTTCAATAACAAGTGGCGAGTCGACTTCTACGTACTGGAAGCATCATCGGGTAGATCAAGTCATCTGGGTGAGTCGTTTCCATTTTACTCCGATTCGGGAGCCGAGCGTTCACTAATTAAAGAGTCCGTGGCCTCGAGATTTCTGGCAAAAGAATGACTGACATATTAGTAATGCGAGGAGCAGGAAATACTTGTATTAAACATACGCCTCCCATTTGTTCATCGTGTGTATTAATGATTTTTACATCGAAGACAATTTCTCATGTCCTTGCTGATAGTTATCTAAAATATGATATCGCGATTAGTTGCGGAACTCTAAGTCTGGGTTTTGACGTAACATTACACAAAATAGCCTCGCTATGTGTAAAACAAAAATAATTAATGTCTGTAATGAAACCACTGCAAACGAGATCGTCGTTAATGAAGCTGACACTGATGTACATGGTAATAATAAAAGTCGATCAATTTCTCTTCTCGACAAATTCAAAGATTCATTCGTTACGGATTCCCTACGTATTCGCGTAAATACAGGCCGGTTAGAAATACGATTAATTGATCCTAACATCACCGTACGAGGAAGTTCTTATAGATTTAGTGAGGAGGACCGAAGAGCGGTACGTGAGAAAATAAGCGTTTTAATTAAAGCAAAGATCATAAGGCCTAGTAATTCGCCATTCGCGAGCCTTACGTAACTCGTGAAGAAGAAAGCGGCTCAGATAGATTACGAGTGGATCCCCGAGAACTAAATCAAAGTACCGTCGCGGATCGGTACCCTTTACTCCTTATTGCGGATCAAGTCGTGAGATTGCAAGAGGCGAGATATTTTATTAGCCTGGATATGGCCAGCGGGTTTCACCAAATTCCTACTTATCCTAATTCAGCGCAGTATACAGCGTTCGTTACTCCCGACAGACAATATGAGTAGATAACGATGCCGTTTGGACTGAAAAATTGCGCCGTCCGTCTTTCGGAGGGCCATTCGCAAGGCCCTAGGCGACCTCGCTCATTCGTACGTTGTTATTTATTTCGATAACGTTCTAATTATTGCCGACTCGATAGATCAAGCTTTAGGAAGACTGAACACCGTATTAGATACCCTCGTAAAAGCAGGATTCTCTGTTAACATTGCGAACTGTTCTTTTCTAAAGACATCGGTGCTCTATTTGAGATATGTAATTCATAACGAAGAAGTTCGTCCGAACCCGGGTAAAATACACACCTTAAGCTCTTTACCTGTGCCATCAGCCGTCACACAGTCCAGGCAGTTCATAGGCTTAGCTTCGTACTTCCGAAAGTTCATCCCTAAATTCTCACAGGTGATCAAACCCCTGTATGCGCTCATCTCAAATAACAGAAATATAACTTGGACAGATAGGCACGAGAAAATAAGACAACAGGCAGTTTCCGCCCTGACCGACGCGCCGGTGTTAATGATATTCGACCCCAGTTACCCGATAGAACTACATACTGACGCTAGCTCGGAGAGTTACGGGGCGATTTTGACGCATCAAGTCGAAGGTAAAGGCAAAGCAATAGAGTATTACAGCAAAAGAACTACCCTCGCAGAATCTAGGTATAATTCCTACGAACTAGAGACGTTAGCAGTCGTAAACGCAGTCGAGCGTTTCCGTCACTATCTACATGGACGGGAATTTCTTGTCGTCACGGATTGCGACTCGTCGAAAGCGTCGAGTAATAAAGTACATTTAAATGACAGGGACCATCGGTGATGGGCCTACTTGCAGACTTTTGTTTTTGACATTATGTATCTGGAAAGTAAACGGACAGCCCACGTAGATTTCTTCTCGCGAAACCCCGTAGATTTAGACCACCGTAAAATTGATAAAATTGCGGAGAAAGAAATCAATCTGGCCGAAATATCGGAATACTAGCTATTAGCCGAACAACGTCGTGATTCTCAAACCTTGGGAATCGTCAAGAAATTGCAAAACGATGAGCTCGCGGAAGACATCGCGAATACATACGAATTACGGTCCGGTACTCTTTACCGTAGGATACAAAGAAAAGGCAGGACTCTCTGTTTACCTATAGTCCTAAGAGGTTTTAGATAGTCTGTTATTAACCATGTGCACCAGTCAATTATGCACTTAGGTTGGGAGAAAACGCTCGAGAGACTGTACAGGTATTACTGGTTCGAAGGGATGGCGAAGTACGTTCGCCGATTCATTGAGAACTGTCATGCTTGTCAAGTTTCGAAAGCTAGTTCAGGTAAGATACAAGCCGAACTACATCCTATACCTAAGACCAGCATACCCTGGCATACGGTCCACATGGACATAACAGGCAAGTTGAGTGGTAAAAGCGATTCAAAGGAGTACGTCATTGTTTTGATTGATGTGTTCACTAAATTCGTATACCTGCATCGTACTCGTAAGATAGATTTCCGTAACACCATTAAAGCGCTTAAACCCGCTATATTTTATTCAGAAGTCCCTGCCGGATAGTAGCAGATCAGGAAAGATGTCCTAAGGGTAATGAATTTCGAGAATTCTGCGAAAGCAAACGAATTAAAGTTCACTCGATAGCGACCGATGATAGAGCCAATAGACAGGTAGAGTGTGTTATGCGTACATTGAAAATACGTTCACGACAGTAGAAACGACCGGGCGGCCGTGGCAAGACGCGATTGGGGAAATACCGCTAGCGTTGAACTGCACCACCAATCGCGTGACTAATTCGAGCCCTTTACAACTACTAATCGGTAGAACAGCGAGACCGTACGACCTATTGCTACCCGACAATATCGAGGAAAAGGAAGTCGATATCCCTGATGTAAGATAGCAGGCTGCGTAGAACATAGAGAGTAAAGCCCAGTACAACAAAGAAAGATTTGATAGAAACAAAGCTAAAGTGGTTAGGTTTAACCTCGGCGATTTCGTACCACGCAAAAACGAGAAAAGAAACCAAACCAAGCTAGAGCCAAAATTCAAGGGTCCATTCGTAATAGCAGAGATTTTGGAAGGGGATAGATATACTTTAAAGACATTAGATGGCAAACGATCGTATAAATACAGTCATGACAGATTAAGAAAAATGCCGAATAGTTGCGTTCCTGCTGAGTTGGACGTCTGTAGTGATGACAATGGCAGTGACAATGACGATATGACTACACCGATCTCAGAGGATCATTAACACTATGACTATGACATGTAACACAGTGTTTCCACACAAGCCTAGTGTTACCATACACTAGCACACAAGCCTAGTGCGACCACACACTAGCATTCGATATTTCCACACAAGCCTAGTGTTACCATACACTAGCACACAAGCCTAGTGCGACCACACACTAGCATTCGATATTTCCACACAAGCCTAGTGTTACCATACACTAGCACACAAGCCTAGTGCGACCACACACTAGCATTCGATATTTCCACACAAGCCTAGTGCGACCACACACTAGCATTCGATATTTCCACACAAGCCTAGTGCGACCACACACTAGCATTCGATATTTCCACACAAGCCTAGTGCGACCACACACTAGCATTCGATATTCCCACATAAGCCTAGTGTGACCACACACTAGCATTCAGTGTCTCCATACACGCCTATTACATCAATGCACTCGTGTTCAGTGTCTCCATACACTGCACTCGCATTCAGTGTCTCCATACACGCCTATTACATCAATGCACTCGTGTTCAGTGTCTCCATACACTGCACTCGCATTCAGTGTCTTCATACACACCTATTACGTCAATGCACCCGCACTCAGTGTCTCCACACACGCCCAGTGCGGTAATATGATCCAACAAACTGAGACTCGTCCGTGTACGAAATCGAAAATGATCTGTCATGTCATTACGGTCTGACCGGTAACTCACAAAATGCAACTGGCGCTTTGAATACCAATCATAATGCTACTGACTTTTGTGTTTTTTTTCTTCCCTACTTTATCATTGAACGTCCGATCGAAATTTTTGTTGTTAACCTGGGCCCTTGACCTATTTGGACAGTTATTTAAACCATAAATAAACTAGTATAATTTAGCTAAACTACAAAGGAGTAAAATATTAGTCATATCAAGTCTAATGTTGGGAGAACCCAATATTTTAGATCCACCCGAGGACGTGTGATAGTCAGAATGGCCGTGTCGGAGATGAAAGAACACCGGAACCTTCCCTTTGGAACTTTGGGAAGACCCCTAGTATTGTAATTTAGATTTCACCATAGCCGTATTAAGAAACTGTTGTCATTCGATCCGTCTGTATTTATTTGAGATTTATGATAGTGAGCTCGGGCTCGAGGCGACAATCAGTCGCCGAACGTAGCCGCGGTCAAAGGGATGAACGTTTTGTCTAACAAAGGCATGAAGTAATTCTATAGCTCTCCTTAAAAGAAATACTTGGGACGGGGCACGACGGTAAACATTTCAACGATTTCTGTCCCGTGGCTCGCCACACGCAGACTTTGTCCTTCGGGTAAGACGATTGCCAGATGCCAACGCATCTTCACAGTATATGTTTAGCTGGGCGAGGACCCGCTACGAATATTAAATTTCAATTACACAAAGTCTCTCAAATAGACAAATGGCCCGTGCCCCAACTACGGGAAGATAAGAGAAATCTATCCTTCCACGAACGACGCTTCTCGCTAGCAACTCTCCCCAAGGACAGCTAATATCTTTCTCTAACCACCAACATGGAAATTGACCAATTAACAGCAACGTCAATTTCCCTCACCCTTCGAGCGAAGACTTTTCTCCGCGAATCCGATGATCTCGTGCCCTTAGGCACACCCGTCATAGTTTTCTTCGACAGCATCACCGCGACGGAGAGACACTCCCCGGTACGATCTCGACGACGATTCAAGTAACTCTCGGATACGTAGTGATTGCCCCACGCATTAACATTGAGTACAACTTAGACGCTAAAGAAGAGTAGAGTTCGTCATCCCGATGACCGTGGATTCGTTATTGAGCCTAGGATCATTGTCATTAGCTTCTCGAGTGTCAATTTATCGCGATTACTTGTCCAATTCCAACATGGTCATGTTTGCACTAGTAAATATCTCCTCTATTGCATAGTGATCACGTCTAGTGTCAATAGGGATTCGTTTACGCCCTCAACCCTAACTCTAATCGTAACGCCAACCCGACATATATATATATATATACACACACACACGTATATATATTCAATTTAAATAAATAAAATTTTTATTGTTCAATTTAATAAAATTACATTTCAATAAATATATACTATTGTAATTTCAATTTTTCTTTTTTAAGAATTAATTAATGAAAATGATTATTAATATTAAATTAAATTTTTATAATCAGTGTTGATTTAAATTTTTAAAATTAATTTGAAAAATAATAATAGCAAATATTTTACAATACAATCTAATAGTTGACCTATCAGTTAAGTATATACAGTAATGTCGTAAATATATCATTTCTTTTATAAAAAATTTAAAAATGTAGTTTAATCGAAAAATTTAAAATTTATATAAAAATTTATTATAAATAGTATTTTCGAATTTAGTATGATTTAATTTAAATAGTTTAAAAGTCGGGTGCATTAAATCGAGATGGGAGTTAATAGATTTGATATTTTATTATGTTTAAAATTTATTAAGAGTAGAAACAGCATAGAATTAAATCATTATTGGTTTCAGTATGTGTATCGTTTCTACCTGTAAGGAGAGTGTTCCTGGTGTATCGTTACGAAGCTCTTTATCGCGTTAGCTACGATGCGACACCATCTTTCTTTAGTGTACTATGCTTTCACGGTTGTCTAGTACGCGTCACTGTAGTAGTTCATTTTACCGACACATTCGCTTACCGTTTGAGGTAAATTATACGTACCATTTGTCTCGCAACAGACTATTCTTATCCTCGAAATGTTTTATAACAATGTTAACAATATTCATGCAGAATATATAGAATTAACACAGTAATACCTAGATTTATATATATATATACACACACACACGTATATATATTAAATTTAAATAAATTAAATTTTTATTGTTCAATTTAATAAAATTACATTTAAATAAATATATACTATTGTATTTTCCGTTTTTACTTTTTTGAGAAATAATTAATACAAATGATAATAATAATTAATATTAATTTAAATTTTTAAAAT
Source organism: Bombus terrestris (assembly GCF_910591885.1). Lineage (NCBI taxonomy): Eukaryota > Metazoa > Arthropoda > Insecta > Hymenoptera > Apidae > Bombus > Bombus terrestris. The sequence continues at coordinate 6,121,144 of NW_025963549.1, forward strand.
TAATTTGAAAATTGCTAATATTAAATATTTTATAATAGAATTTAATAGTTGCTCTATCAATTAAATATTTGAATTAATGTCGTATATATATTATTTCTCTTACAAAAAATTTAAAAAATTAATTCAATCGAGAAGTTTAAAATTTGTATAAAAATTTATTCTAAATAGTACATATGAATTTAGAATAATTTAATTTAAATACTTTAAAAGTAGGGAGCTTTAAATCTAGTTTGGGGTTAATAGATTTAATATTTTGCTATTTTTTAAATTTACTAAAAGTGGAATCAGTATAGAATTCAATTATTACTGGTTTCAGTATGTGTAAACGTACATTATACGAGTAAACCGAAATTAGAATTTTTGCAGATTGAGAGATTAATGAACAATAATATAGTTAGAACCTTTTGGAAAGATTTTATACTAGACTATAATGTATATTATATATATATTTATATATATATACATATAAATATATGAAATATATATATACAATAGATTATCAGATGCTCCTTTTAACATGTCGATCCGTGCCCTTGAATTTCTTTAGAATCTTTAACCTCAAAATGTAGTTCGGAAATAGAAAACGAAGAGCAATTTGAAAAACACTAACGCGCAATGAGTTTGAAATTTGCGTCGTCTATGTGTCGTACTCTGCTTTAAAATATATCACACTCAATTTGATTATTCATTATTAAATACAATTATTAAAGCTAAAGTATATGCATCATATCCTTAAGAGTAATAATAATTTAATTATCAAAAACTTCGTTGCAATGTGCTTGAGTGGAGAACAGTATTATCCATCACACATTGCAGTGTTGTATCGTTTACGCGTTATTCGCGTCAAACTCTGCCGTACAGAGAAACAGCCGCGCACAAAATTCAACCGTACCTAAGAGGTTAATGTAGTAAACAACAAGTCCTCTTGCGTTTGTAGTACATCGACTCGTCGCTGGGCGGCCTATAAGATATTAGTTTTCTCACTAATGTTCGCAAATGTAGAATGTATATACGGGAAACAAATCACACGTTACCCGGGTCCTTCAGCAGTGCATATGCCAAAGGCGTGTGTAATATTATGCGTTACAACTCTGTTTTGGCCGCGCACACTGACACGCATATAGCTGTGTGTGTTAGTTTGCGACTATTTGCATCACAGGATCCGTCAACAAACGAAGATGGAAAGCAATTTGGCAAGAAGAGGAGGGACAAGCAGCACTAACAGAGTAGCCAAACGCGTGTAATTCTTATAATTGATATAATTGTTATAATGTCATAATGTTATTATTGTTATGTTGTTATATATATATATATATCTTGTAAAACACATATTAGCAAAATAAAACAATTTTTTTTATATTATCATCTCTAAATATAATGAAAGTATTCCTTGTGTACCGTTACGAAGCTCTGTAACGCGTTAGCTACGATGCGACACTATGATTCTTTAGTGTACTATGCTTTCACGGATGTCTAGTACGCGTCACTGTAGTAGTTCATTTTACCGACACATTCGCTTACCATTTGAGATAAATTATACGTACCATTTGTCTCGCAACAGACTATTCTTATCCTCGAAATGTTTTATAACAATGTTAACAATATTTATGCAGAATATATAGAATTAAAATAGTAACACCTAGATCTATATATATATATACACACAAACACACACGTATATGTATTCAATTTAAATAAATAAAATTTTTATTGTTCAATTAAATAAAATTACATTTCAATAAATATATACTATTGTAATTTCAATTTTTCTTTTTTAAGAATTAATTAATGAAATTGATTATTAATATTAAATTAAATTTTTATAATCAGTGTTGATTTAAATTATTAAAATTAATTTGAAAAATAATAATAGCAAATATTTTACTATACAATCTAATAGTTGACCTACGAATTAAGTATATACAGTAATGTCGTAAAAATATTATTTCTTTTATGAAAAATTTAAAAATGTAGTTTAATCGATAAATTTAAAATTTATATAAAAATTTATTATAAATAGTATTTTTGAATTTAGTATGATTTAATTTAAATAATTTAAAAGTGGGGTGCATTAAATCTAGTTGGGAGTTAATAGATTTGATATTTTATTATTTTTAAAATTTATTAAGAGTAGAAACAGCATAGAATTAAATTATTATTGGTTTCAGTGTGTATATCGTTTTTACCGGTAAGGATAGTGTTCCTGATGTACCGATACGAAGCTCTTTAACGCGTTAGCTACGATGCGACACTATGTTTCTTTAGTGTACTATGCTTTCGCGGATGTCTACTACGCGTCTCTGTAGTAGTTCAATCTACCGACACATTCGCTTACCATTTGAGATAAATTATACGTACCATTTGTCTCGCAACAGACTATTCTTATCCTCGAAATGTTTTATAACAATGTTAACAATATTCATGCAGAATATATAGAATTAAAATAGTAACACCTAGATCTATATATATATATATATATATATATATATATATATATATATATATATGTATGTATGTATATATATATACACACACACACGTATATATATTCAATTTAAATAAATAAAATTTTCAATGTTCAATTTAATAAAATTACATTTCAATAAATATATACTATTGTAATTTCAATTTTTCTTTTTTAAGAATTAAGTAATGAAAATGATTATTAATATTAAATTAACTTTTTATAATCAGTGTTGATTTAAATTTTTAAAATTAATTTGAAAAATAATAATAGCAGATATTTTACAATACAATCTAATAGTTGACCTACGAATTAAGTATATACAGTAATGTCGTAAAAATATTATTTCTTTTATGAAAAATTTAAAAATGTAGTTTAATCGATAAATTTAAAATTTATATAAAAATTTATTATAAATAGTATTTTTGAATTTAGTATGATTTAATTTAAATAATGTAAAAGTGGGGTGCATTAAATCTAGTTGGGAGTTAATAGATTTGATATTTTATTATTTTTAAAATTTATTAAGAGTAGAAACAGCATAGAATTAAATTATTATTGGTTTCAGTGTGTATATCGTTTTTACCGGTAAGGATAGTGTTCCTGGTGTACCGTTACGAAGCTCTTTATCGCGTTAGTTACGATGCGACACTATCTTTCTTTAGTGTACTATGCTTTCACGGATGTCTAGTACGCGTCACTGTAGTAGTTCATTTTACCGACACATTCGCTTACCGTTTGAGGTAAATTATACGTACCATTTGTCTCGCAACAGACTATTCTTATCCTCGAAACGTTTTATAACAATGTTAACAATATTCATGCAGCATATATAGAATTAAAATAGTAACACCTAGATCTACATATATATATATACACACACACACACGTATATGTATTCAATTTAAATAAATAAAATTTTTATTGTTCAATTAAATAAAATTACATTTCAATTAATATATACTATTGTAATTTCCGTTTTTACTTTTTTGAGAAATAATTAATACAAATGATAATAATAATTAATATTAATTTAAATTTTTACAATTAATTTGAAAAATACTAATATTAAATATTTTATAATAGAATTTAATAGTTGCTCTATCAATTAAATATTTATATTAATGTCGTATATATATTATTTCTCTTACAAAAAATTTAAAAAATTAATTCAATCGAGAAGTTTAAAATTTGTATAAAAATTTATTCTAAATAGTACATATGAATTTAGAATAATTTAATTTAAATACTTTAAAAGTAGGGAGCTTTAAATCTAGTTTGGGGTTAATAGATTTAATATTATGCTATTTTTTAAATTTATTAAAAGTGGAATCAGTATAGAATTCAATTATTACTGGTTTCAGTATGTGTAAACGTACATTATACGAGGAAACCGAAATTAGAATTTTTGCAGATTGAGAGATTAATGAACAATAATATACTTAGAACCTTTTTGAAAGATTTTATACTAGACTATAATGTATATTATATATATATTTATATATATATACATATAAAACAGATGAAATATATATATACAATAGATTATCAGATGCTCCTTTTAACATGTCGATCCGTAACCTTGAATTTCTTTAGAATCTTTAACCTCAAAATGTAGTTCGGTAGTAGAAAACGAAGAGTAATTTGAAAAACACTATCGCGCAATGAGTTTGAAATTTGCGTCGTCTATGTGTCGTACTCTGCTTTAAAATATATCACACTCAATTTGATTATTCATTATTAAATACAATTATTAAAGCTAAAGTATATGCATCATATCCTTAAGAAAAATAATAATTTAATTATCAAAAACTTCGTTGCAATGTGCTTGAGTGGAGAACAGTATTAACCATCACACATTGCAGTGTTGTATCGTTTACGCGTAATTCGCGTCAAACTCTGCCGTACAGAGAAACAGCCGCGCACAAAATTCAACCGTACCTAAGAGGTTAATGTAGTAAACAACAAGTCCTCTTGCGTTTGTAGTACATCGACTCGTCGCTGGGCGGCCTATAAGATATTAGTTTTCTCACTAATGTTCGCAAATGTAGAATGTATATACGGGAAACAAATCACACGTTACCCGGGTCCTTCAGCAGTGCATATGCCAAAGGCGTGTGTAATATTATGCGTTACAACTCTGTTTTGGCCGCGCACACTGATACGCATATAGCTTTGTGTGTGTTAGTTTGCGACTATTTGCATCACAGGATCCGTCAACAAACGAAGATGGAAAGCAATTTGGCAAGAAGAGGAGGGACAAGCAGCACTAACAGAGTAGCCAAACGCGTGTAATTCTTATAATTGATATAATTGTTATAATGTCATAATGTTATAATTGTTATATTGTTATATATATATCTTGTAAAACACATATTAGCAAAATAAAACAATTTTTTTTATATTATCATCTCTAAATATAATGAAAGTATTCCTTGTGTACCGTTACGAAGCTCTTTAACGCGTTAGCTACGATGCGACACTATCTCTCTTTAGTGTACTATGCTTTCACGGATGTCTGGTACGCGTCACTGTAGTAGTTCAATCTACCGACACATTCGCTTACCGTTTGAGGTAAATTATACGTACCATTTGTCTCGCAACAGACTATTCTTATCTTCGAAATGTTTTATAACAATGTTAACAATATTCATGCAGCATGTATAGAATTAAAATAGTAACACCTAGATCTATATATATATATGTCGGAGATGAAAGAACGCCGGAGCTCCTCCTTGGATTCGCGGGAATACCGCAACCCTGTAACTTAGATTAAACAAATGCCGCTCCGATTGTTCGAGATTTATGATCATGAGCTTGGGCTCGAGGCGACAATCAGTCGCCGAACGTAGCCGCGGTCAAAGGGATGAACGTTTTATCTAACAAAGGCACAGAGTAACTCTATTCCTCTCCTTAAAAGAAATAGTCGTAGCGACACGTGGCAGTAAATACTTCAATAGTTTCTATCCCGCGGCCCGCCACACGCAGATTTTGTCCTCCGAGTAAGATGATCGCCGGGTGTCGGCAGGCCTTTGCGGCGTATGTTTAGCTAACGTGAGGACCCGCTATAGATCTTAAGATTTAGTCAAGCGAAGTCCGTCAAATAGACTTTGTTGCAACTACGGGAAGATAGGAGAAACCTATCCTCCACGAGCGTTGCCCCCCGTCAACAACCTCCCCTCAAGGGCGGCCAGCATCTCTTTCAAAATGCCGATATGGAGATCGACCAATTAGCAATAGCGCTAATTTCCCTCTCCTTTGGAACGAAAGCTTTCTTTGACGAATTCGAGGATCTCATATCCTTAGAACCACCCAATATAGTTTTCCTCGACGACATCGTCGAGACGGAGAGGCATTCTTTGGTACGATCTCATCGACGAATGACAGTGCCGCCTTACAACCAGTGAATATCACACATCTAGTTAACAGAGAGAGTTAGACTTGAACTGTGCGAGAACATACGTTTACCATCCCGTGACCGCGGATTCGTTTCGAACCTAAGGTCATTATCACTAGTGCTACGAGTGCTTAATCTTGTTAATAAGCCTGTGCTAATAAACTCTCCGTTGTATCACAACAATGGCAAATTCTAATGAAAATCCATCAAACGCCCATCTCCTTAATCCTGACTCCAATCCGACATATATATACACACACACACACGTATATATATTCAATTTAAATAAATAAAATTTTCATTGTTCAATTTAATAAAATTACATTTCAATAAATATATACTATTGTAATTTCAATTTTTCTTTTTTAAGAATTAATTAATGAAAATGATTATTAATATTAAATTAAATTTTTATAATCAGTGTTGATTTAAATTTTTAAAATTAATTTGAAAAATAATAATAGCAAATATTTTACAATACAATCTAATAGTTGACCTACGAATTAAGTATATACAGTAATGTCGTAAAAATATTATTTCTTTTATGAAAAATTTAAAAATGTAGTTTAATCGATAAATTTAAAATTTATATAAAAATTTATTATAAATAGTATTTTTGAATTTAGTATGATTTAATTTAAATAACGTAAAAGTGGGGTGCATTAAATCTAGTTGGGAGTTAATAGATTTGATATTTTATTATTTTTAAAATTTATTAAGAGTAGAAACAGCATAGAATTAAATTATTTTTGGTTTCAGTATGTGTATCGTTTCTACCGGTAAGGAGAGTGTTCCTGGTGTATCGTTACCAAGCTCTTTATCGCGCTAGCTACGATGCGACACTATCTTTCTTTAGTGTACTATGCTTTCACGGATGTCTAGTACGCGTCTCTGTAGCAGTTCAATCTACCGACACATTCGCTTACCGTTTGAGGTAAATTATACGTACCATTTGTCTCGCAACAGACTATTCTTATCCTCGAAATGTTTTATAACAATGTTAAAGATATTCATGCAGAATATATAGAATTAATATAGTAATGCCTATATCTATATATATACACACACACACTCACGTATATGCGTTAAATTTAAATAAATTAAATCTTTATTGTTCAATTTAATAAAATTACATTTAAATAAATATATACTATTGTATTTTCCGTTTTTACTTTTTTGAGAAATAATTAATACAAATGATAATAATAATTAATATTAATTTAAATTTTTAAAATTAATTTGAAAAATGCTAATATTAAATATTTTATAATAGAATTTAATAGTTGCTCTATCAATTAAATATTTGAATTAATGTTGTATATATATTATTTCTCTTACAAAAAATTTAAAAAATTAATTCAATCGAGAAGTTTAAAATTTGTATAAAAATTTATTCTAAATAGTACATATGAATTTAGAATAATTTAATTTAAATACTTTAAAAGTAGGGAGCTTTAAATCTAGTTTGGGGTTAATAGATTTAATATTTTGCTATTTTTTAAATTTACTAAAAGTGGAATCAGTATAGAATTCAATTATTACTGGTTTCAGTATGTGTAAACGTACATTATACGAGTAAACCGAAATTAGAATTTTTGCAGATTGAGAGATTAATGAACAATAATATAGTTAGAACCTTTTTGAAAGATTTTATACTAGACTATAATGTATATTATATATATATTTATATATATATACATATAAAACAGATGAAATATATATATACAATAGATTATCAGATGCTCCTTTTAACATGTCGATCCGTGCCCTTGAATTTCTTTAGAATCTTTAACCTCAAAATGTAGTTCGGAAATAGAAAACGAAGAGCAATTTGAAAAACACTAACGCGCAATGAGTTTGAAATTTGCGTCGTCTATGTGTCGTACTCTGCTTTAAAATATATCACACTCAATTTGATTATTCATTATTAAATACAATTATTAAAGCTAAAGTATATGCATCATATCCTTAAGAAAAATAATAATTTAATTATCAAAAACTTCGTTGCAATGTGCTTGAGTGGAGAACAGTATTATCCATCACACATTGCAGTGTTGTATCGTTTACGCGTTATTCGCGTCAAACTCTGCCGTACAGAGAAACAGCCGCGCACAAAATTCAACCGTACCTAAGAGGTTAATGTAGTAAACAACAAGTCCTCTTGCGTTTGTAGTACATCGACTCGTCGCTGGGCGGCCTATAAGATATTAGTTTTCTCACTAATGTTCGCAAATGTAGAATGTATATACGGGAAACAAATCACACGTTACCCGGGTCATTCAGCAGTTTATATGCCAAAGGTGTGTGTAATATTATGCGTTACAACTCTGTTTTGGCCGCGCACACTGACACGCATATAGCTGTGTGTGTGTTAGTTTGCGACTATTTGCATCACAGAATCCGTCAACAAACGAAGATGGAATGCAATTTGGCAAGAAGAGGAGGGACAAGCAGCACTAACAGAGTAGCCAAACGCGTGTAATTCTTATAATTGATATAATTGTTATAATGTCATAATGTTATTATTGTTATATTGTTATATATATATATATATCTTGTAAAACACATATTAGCAAAATAAAACAATTTTTTTTATATTATCATCTCTAAATATAATGAAAGTATTCCTTGTGTACCGTTACGAAGCTCTTTAACGCGTTAGCTACGATGCGACACTATCTCTCTTTAGTGTACTATGCTTTCACGGATGTCTGGTACGCGTCACTGTAGTAGTTCATTTTACCGACACATTCGCTTACCGTTTGAGGTAAATTATACGTACCATTTGTCTCGCAACAGACTATTCTTATCTTCGAAATGTTTTATAACAATGTTAACAATATTCATGCAGCATGTATAGAATTAAAATAGTAACACCTAGATCTATATATATATATGTCGGAGATGAAAGAACGCCGGAGCTCCTCCTTGGATTCGCGGGAATACCGCAACCCTGTAACTTAGATTAAACAAATGCCGCTCCGATTGTTCGAGATTTATGAGCATGAGCTTGGGCTTGAGGCGACAATCAGTCGCCGAACGTAGCCGCGGTCAAAGGGATGAACGTTTTATCTAACAAAGGCACAGAGTAACTCTATTCCTCTCCTTAAAAGAAATAGTCGTAGCGACACGTGGCAGTAAATACTTCAATAGTTTCTATCCCGCGGCCCACCACACGCAGATTTTGTCCTCCGAGTAAGATGATCGCCGGGTGTCGGCATGCCTTTGCGGCGTATGTTTAGCTAACGTGAGGACCCGCTATAGATCTTAAGATTTAGTCAAGCGAAGTCCGTCAAATAGACTTTGTTGCAACTACGGGAAGATAGGAGAAACCTATCCTCCACGAGCGTTGCCCCCCGTCAACAACCTCCCCTCAAGGGCGGCCAGCATCTCTTTCAAAATGCCGATATGGAGATCGACCAATTAGCAATAGCGCTAATTTCCCTCTCCTTTGGAACGAAAGCTTTCTTTGACGAATTCGAGGATCTTATATCCTTAGAACCACCCAATATAGTTTTCCTCGACGACATCGTCGAGACGGAGAGGCATTCTTTGGTACGATCTCATCGACGAATGACAGTGCCGCCTTACAACCAGTGAATATCACACATCTAGTTAACAGAGAGAGTTAGACTTGAACTGTGCGAGAACATACGTTTACCATCCCGTGACCGCGGATTCGTTTCGAACCTAAGGTCATTATCACTAGTGCTACGAGTGCTTAATCTTGTTAATAAGCCTGTGCTAATAAACTCTCCGTTGTATCACAACAATGGCAAATTCTAATGAAAATCCATCAAACGCCCATCTCCTTAATCCTGACTCCAATCCGACATATATATACACACACACACACGTATATATATTCAATTTAAATAAATAAAATTTTCATTGTTCAATTTAATAAAATTACATTTCAATAAATATATACTATTGTAATTTCAATTTTTCTTTTCTAAGAATTAATTAATGAAAATGATTATCGATATTAAATTAAATTTTTATAATCAGTGTTGATTAAAATTTTTAAAATTAATTTGAAAAGTAATAATAGCAAATATTTTACAATACAATCTAATAGTTGACCTATCAATTAAGTATATACAGTAATGTCGTAAATATATTATTTCTGTTATAAAAAATTCAAAAATGTAGTTTAATCGAAAAATTTAAAATTTATGTAAAAATTTATTATGAATAGTATTTTTGAATTTAGTATGATTTAATTTAAATAACGTAAAAGTGGGGTGCATTAAATCTAGTTGGGAGTTAATAGATTTGATATTTTATTATTTTTAAAATTTATTAAGAGTAGAAACAGCATAGAATTAAATTATTTTTGGTTTCAGTATGTGTATCGTTTCTACCGGTAAGGAGAGTGTTCCTGGTGTATCGTTACCAAGCTCTTTATCGCGCTAGCTACGATGCGACACTATCTTTCTTTAGTGTACTATGCTTTCACGGATGTCTAGTACGCGTCTCTGTAGCAGTTCAATCTACCGACACATTCGCTTACCGTTTGAGGTAAATTATACGTACCATTTGTCTCGCAACAGACTATTCTTATCCTCGAAATATTTTATAACAATGTTAAAGATATTCATGCAGAATATATAGAATTAATATAGTAATGCCTATATCTATATATATACACACACACACACACGTATATATATTAAATTTAAATAAATTAAATTTTTATTGTTCAATTTAATATAATGACATTTAAATAAATATATACTACTGTAATTTCCGTTTTTACTTTTTTGAGAAATAATTAATACAAATGATAATAATAATTAATATTAATTTAAATTTTTACAATTAATTTGAAAAATACTAATATTAAATGTTTTATAATAGAATTTAATAGTTGCTCTATCAATTAAATATTTATATTAATGTCGTATATATATTATTTCTCTTACAAAAAATTTAAAAAATTAATTCAATCGAGAAGTTTAAAATTTGTATAAAAATTTATTCTAAATAGTACATATGAATTTAGAATAATTTAATTTAAATACTTTAAAAGTAGGGAGCTTTAAATCTAGTTTGGGGTTAATAGATTTAATATTTTGCTATTTTTTAAATTTATTAAAAGTGGAATCAGTATAGAATTCAATTATTACTGGTTTCAGTATGTGTAAACGTACATTATACGAGGAGACCGAAATTAGAATTTTTGCAGATTGAGAGATTAATGAACAATAATATACTTAGAACCTTTTTGAAAGATTTTATACTAGACTATAATGTATATTATATATATATTTATATATATATACATATAAAACAGATGAAATATATATATACAATAGATTATCAGATGCTCCTTTTAACATGTCGATCCGTAACCTTGAATTTCTTTAGAATCTTTAACCTCAAAATGTAGTTCGGTAGTAGAAAACGAAGAGTAATTTGAAAAACACTATCGCGCAATGAGTTTGAAATTTGCGTCGTCTATGTGTCGTACTCTGCTTTAAAATATATCACACTCAATTTGATTATTCATTATTAAATACAATTATTAAAGCTAAAGTATATGCATCATATCCTTAAGAAAAATAATAATTTAATTATCAAAAACTTCGTTGCAATGTGCTTGAGTGGAGAACAGTATTAACCATCACACATTGCAGTGTTGTATCGTTTACGCGTAATTCGCGTCAAACTCTGCCGTACAGAGAAACAGCCGCGCACAAAATTCAACCGTACCTAAGAGGTTAATGTAGTAAACAACAAGTCCTCTTGCGTTTGTAGTACATCGACTCGTCGCTGGGCGGCCTATAAGATATTAGTTTTCTCACTAATGTTCGCAAATGTAGAATGTATATACGGGAAACAAATCACACGTTACCCGGGTCCTTCAGCAGTGCATATGCCAAAGGCGTGTGTAATATTATGCGTTACAACTCTGTTTTGGCCGCGCACACTGATACGCATATAGCTTTGTGTGTGTTAGTTTGCGACTATTTGCATCACAGGATCCGTCAACAAACGAAGATGGAAAGCAATTTGGCAAGAAGAGGAGGGACAAGCAGCACTAACAGAGTAGCCAAACGCGTGTAATTCTTATAATTGATATAATTGTTATAATGTCATAATGTTATAATTGTTATATTGTTATATATATATCTTGTAAAACACATATTAGCAAAATAAAACAATTTTTTTTATATTATCATCTCTAAATATAATGAAAGTATTCCTTGTGTACCGTTACGAAGCTCTTTAACGCGTTAGCTACGATGCGACACTATCTCTCTTTAGTGTACTATGCTTTCACGGATGTCTGGTACGCGTCACTGTAGTAGTTCAATCTACCGACACATTCGCTTACCGTTTGAGGTAAATTATACGTACCATTTGTCTCGCAACAGACTATTCTTATCTTCGAAATGTTTTATAACAATGTTAACAATATTCATGCAGCATGTATAGAATTAAAATAGTAACACCTAGATCTATATATATATATGTCGGAGATGAAAGAACGCCGGAGCTCCTCCTTGGATTCGCGGGAATACCGCAACCCTGTAACTTAGATTAAACAAATGCCGCTCCGATTGTTCGAGATTTATGATCATGAGCTTGGGCTCGAGGCGACAATCAGTCGCCGAACGTAGCCGCGGTCAAAGGGATGAACGTTTTATCTAACAAAGGCACAGAGTAACTCTATTCCTCTCCTTAAAAGAAATAGTCGTAGCGACACGTGGCAGTAAATACTTCAATAGTTTCTATCCCGCGGCCCGCCACACGCAGATTTTGTCCTCCGAGTAAGATGATCGCCGGGTGTCGGCATGCCTTTGCGGCGTATGTTTAGCTAACGTGAGGACCCGCTATAGATCTTAAGATTTAGTCAAGCGAAGTCCGTCAAATAGACTTTGTTGCAACTACGGGAAGATAGGAGAAACCTATCCTCCACGAGCGTTGCCCCCCGTCAACAACCTCCCCTCAAGGGCGGCCAGCATCTCTTTCAAAATGCCGATATGGAGATCGACCAATTAGCAATAGCGCTAATTTCCCTCTCCTTTGGAACGAAAGCTTTCTTTGACGAATTCGAGGATCTCATATCCTTAGAACCACCCAATATAGTTTTCCTCGACGACATCGTCGAGACGGAGAGGCATTCTTTGGTACGATCTCATCGACGAATGACAGTGCCGCCTTACAACCAGTGAATATCACACATCTAGTTAACAGAGAGAGTTAGACTTGAACTGTGCGAGAACATACGTTTACCATCCCGTGACCGCGGATTCGTTTCGAACCTAAGGTCATTATCACTAGTGCTACGAGTGCTTAATCTTGTTAATAAGCCTGTGCTAATAAACTCTCCGTTGTATCACAACAATGGCAAATTCTAATGAAAATCCATCAAACGCCCATCTCCTTAATCCTGACTCCAATCCGACATATATATACACACACACACACGTATATATATTCAATTTAAATAAATAAAATTTTCATTGTTCAATTTAATAAAATTACATTTCAATAAATATATACTATTGTAATTTCAATTTTTCTTTTTTAAGAATTAATTAATGAAAATGATTATTAATATTAAATTAAATTTTTATAATCAGTGTTGATTTAAATTTTTAAAATTAATTTGAAAAATAATAATAGCAAATATTTTACAATACAATCTAATAGTTGACCTACGAATTAAGTATATACAGTAATGTCGTAAAAATATTATTTCTTTTATGAAAAATTTAAAAACGTAGTTTAATCGATAAATTTAAAATTTATATAAAAATTTATTATAAATAGTATTTTTGAATTTAGTATGATTTAATTTAAATAACGTAAAAGTGGGGTGCATTAAATCTAGTTGGGAGTTAATAGATTTGATATTTTATTATTTTTAAAATTTATTAAGAGTAGAAACAGCATAGAATTAAATTATTTTTGGTTTCAGTATGTGTATCGTTTCTACCGGTAAGGAGAGTGTTCCTGGTGTATCGTTACCAAGCTCTTTATCGCGCTAGCTACGATGCGACACTATCTTTCTTTAGTGTACTATGCTTTCACGGATGTCTAGTACGCGTCTCTGTAGCAGTTCAATCTACCGACACATTCGCTTACCGTTTGAGGTAAATTATACGTACCATTTGTCTCGCAACAGACTATTCTTATCCTCGAAATGTTTTATAACAATGTTAAAGATATTCATGCAGAATATATAGAATTAATATAGTAATGCCTATATCTATATATATACACACACACACTCACGTATATGCGTTAAATTTAAATAAATTAAATCTTTATTGTTCAATTTAATAAAATTACATTTAAATAAATATATACTATTGTATTTTCCGTTTTTACTTTTTTGAGAAATAATTAATACAAATGATAATAATAATTAATATTAATTTAAATTTTTAAAATTAATTTGAAAAATGCTAATATTAAATATTTTATAATAGAATTTAATAGTTGCTCTATCAATTAAATATTTGAATTAATGTTGTATATATATTATTTCTCTTACAAAAAATTTAAAAAATTAATTCAATCGAGAAGTTTAAAATTTGTATAAAAATTTATTCTAAATAGTACATATGAATTTAGAATAATTTAATTTAAATACTTTAAAAGTAGGGAGCTTTAAATCTAGTTTGGGGTTAATAGATTTAATATTTTGCTATTTTTTAAATTTACTAAAAGTGGAATCAGTATAGAATTCAATTATTACTGGTTTCAGTATGTGTAAACGTACATTATACGAGTAAACCGAAATTAGAATTTTTGCAGATTGAGAGATTAATGAACAATAATATAGTTAGAACCTTTTTGAAAGATTTTATACTAGACTATAATGTATATTATATATATATTTATATATATATACATATAAAACAGATGAAATATATATATACAATAGATTATCAGATGCTCCTTTTAACATGTCGATCCGTGCCCTTGAATTTCTTTAGAATCTTTAACCTCAAAATGTAGTTCGGAAATAGAAAACGAAGAGCAATTTGAAAAACACTAACGCGCAATGAGTTTGAAATTTGCGTCGTCTATGTGTCGTACTCTGCTTTAAAATATATCACACTCAATTTGATTATTCATTATTAAATACAATTATTAAAGCTAAAGTATATGCATCATATCCTTAAGAAAAATAATAATTTAATTATCAAAAACTTCGTTGCAATGTGCTTGAGTGGAGAACAGTATTATCCATCACACATTGCAGTGTTGTATCGTTTACGCGTTATTCGCGTCAAACTCTGCCGTACAGAGAAACAGCCGCGCACAAAATTCAACCGTACCTAAGAGGTTAATGTAGTAAACAACAAGTCCTCTTGCGTTTGTAGTACATCGACTCGTCGCTGGGCGGCCTATAAGATATTAGTTTTCTCACTAATGTTCGCAAATGTAGAATGTATATACGGGAAACAAATCACACGTTACCCGGGTCATTCAGCAGTTTATATGCCAAAGGTGTGTGTAATATTATGCGTTACATCTCTGTTTTGGCCGCGCACACTGACACGCATATAGCTGTGTGTGTGTTAGTTTGCGACTATTTGCATCACAGAATCCGTCAACAAACGAAGATGGAATGCAATTTGGCAAGAAGAGGAGGGACAAGCAGCACTAACAGAGTAGCCAAACGCGTGTAATTCTTATAATTGATATAATTGTTATAATGTCATAATGTTATTATTGTTATATTGTTATATATATATATATATCTTGTAAAACACATATTAGCAAAATAAAACAATTTTTTTTATATTATCATCTCTAAATATAATGAAAGTATTCCTTGTGTACCGTTACGAAGCTCTTTAACGCGTTAGCTACGATGCGACACTATCTCTCTTTAGTGTACTATGCTTTCACGGATGTCTGGTACGCGTCACTGTAGTAGTTCATTTTACCGACACATTCGCTTACCGTTTGAGGTAAATTATACGTACCATTTGTCTCGCAACAGACTATTCTTATCTTCGAAATGTTTTATAACAATGTTAACAATATTCATGCAGCATGTATAGAATTAAAATAGTAACACCTAGATCTATATATATATATGTCGGAGATGAAAGAACGCCGGAGCTCCTCCTTGGATTCGCGGGAATACCGCAACCCTGTAACTTAGATTAAACAAATGCCGCTCCGATTGTTCGAGATTTATGAGCATGAGCTTGGGCTCGAGGCGACAATCAGTCGCCGAACGTAGCCGCGGTCAAAGGGATGAACGTTTTATCTAACAAAGGCACAGAGTAACTCTATTCCTCTCCTTAAAAGAAATAGTCGTAGCGACACGTGGCAGTAAATACTTCAATAGTTTCTATCCCGCGGCCCGCCACACGCAGATTTTGTCCTCCGAGTAAGATGATCGCCGGGTGTCGGCATGCCTTTGCGGCGTATGTTTAGCTAACGTGAGGACCCGCTATAGATCTTAAGATTTAGTCAAGCGAAGTCCGTCAAATAGACTTTGTTGCAACTACGGGAAGATAGGAGAAACCTATCCTCCACGAGCGTTGCCCCCCGTCAACAACCTCCCCTCAAGGGCGGCCAGCATCTCTTTCAAAATGCCGATATGGAGATCGACCAATTAGCAATAGCGCTAATTTCCCTCTCCTTTGGAACGAAAGCTTTCTTTGACGAATTCGAGGATCTCATATCCTTAGAACCACCCAATATAGTTTTCCTCGACGACATCGTCGAGACGGAGAGGCATTCTTTGGTACGATCTCATCGACGAATGACAGTGCCGCCTTACAACCAGTGAATATCACACATCTAGTTAACAGAGAGAGTTAGACTTGAACTGTGCGAGAACATACGTTTACCATCCCGTGACCGCGGATTCGTTTCGAACCTAAGGTCATTATCACTAGTGCTACGAGTGCTTAATCTTGTTAATAAGCCTGTGCTAATAAACTCTCCGTTGTATCACAACAATGGCAAATTCTAATGAAAATCCATCAAACGCCCATCTCCTTAATCCTGACTCCAATCCGACATATATATACACACACACACACGTATATATATTCAATTTAAATAAATAAAATTTTCATTGTTCAATTTAATAAAATTACATTTCAATAAATATATACTATTGTAATTTCAATTTTTCTTTTCTAAGAATTAATTAATGAAAATGATTATCGATATTAAATTAAATTTTTATAATCAGTGTTGATTAAAATTTTTAAAATTAATTTGAAAAGTAATAATAGCAAATATTTTACAATACAATCTAATAGTTGACCTATCAATTAAGTATATACAGTAATGTCGTAAATATATTATTTCTTTTATAAAAAATTTAAAAATGTAGTTTAATCGAAAAATTTAAAATTTATGTAAAAATTTATTATGAATAGTATTTTTGAATTTAGTATGATTTAATTTAAATAACGTAAAAGTGGGGTGCATTAAATCTAGTTGGGAGTTAATAGATTTGATATTTTATTATTTTTAAAATTTATTAAGAGTAGAAACAGCATAGAATTAAATTATTTTTGGTTTCAGTATGTGTATCGTTTCTACCGGTAAGGAGAGTGTTCCTGGTGTATCGTTACCAAGCTCTTTATCGCGCTAGCTACGATGCGACACTATCTTTCTTTAGTGTACTATGCTTTCACGGATGTCTAGTACGCGTCTCTGTAGCAGTTCAATCTACCGACACATTCGCTTACCGTTTGAGGTAAATTATACGTACCATTTGTCTCGCAACAGACTATTCTTATCCTCGAAATGTTTTATAACAATGTTAAAGATATTCATGCAGAATATATAGAATTAATATAGCAATGCCTATATCTATATATATACACACACACACTCACGTATATGCGTTAAATTTAAATAAATTAAATCTTTATTGTTCAATTTAATAAAATTACATTTAAATAAATATATACTATTGTATTTTCCGTTTTTACTTTTTTGAGAAATAATTAATACAAATGATAATAATAATTAATATTAATTTAAATTTTTAAAATTAATTTGAAAAATGCTAATATTAAATATTTTATAATAGAATTTAATAGTTGCTCTATCAATTAAATATTTGAATTAATGTTGTATATATATTATTTCTCTTACAAAAAATTTAAAAAATTAATTCAATCGAGAAGTTTAAAATTTGTATAAAAATTTATTCTAAATAGTACATATGAATTTAGAATAATTTAATTTAAATACTTTAAAAGTAGGGAGCTTTAAATCTAGTTTGGGGTTAATAGATTTAATATTTTGCTATTTTTTAAATTTACTAAAAGTGGAATCAGTATAGAATTCAATTATTACTGGTTTCAGTATGTGTAAACGTACATTATACGAGTAAACCGAAATTAGAATTTTTGCAGATTGAGAGATTAATGAACAATAATATAGTTAGAACCTTTTTGAAAGATTTTATACTAGACTATAATGTATATTATATATATATTTATATATATATACATATAAAACAGATGAAATATATATATACAATAGATTATCAGATGCTCCTTTTAACATGTCGATCCGTGCCCTTGAATTTCTTTAGAATCTTTAACCTCAAAATGTAGTTCGGAAATAGAAAACGAAGAGCAATTTGAAAAACACTAACGCGCAATGAGTTTGAAATTTGCGTCGTCTATGTGTCGTACTCTGCTTTAAAATATATCACACTCAATTTGATTATTCATTATTAAATACAATTATTAAAGCTAAAGTATATGCATCATATCCTTAAGAAAAATAATAATTTAATTATCAAAAACTTCGTTGCAATGTGCTTGAGTGGAGAACAGTATTATCCATCACACATTGCAGTGTTGTATCGTTTACGCGTTATTCGCGTCAAACTCTGCCGTACAGAGAAACAGCCGCGCACAAAATTCAACCGTACCTAAGAGGTTAATGTAGTAAACAACAAGTCCTCTTGCGTTTGTAGTACATCGACTCGTCGCTGGGCGGCCTATAAGATATTAGTTTTCTCACTAATGTTCGCAAATGTAGAATGTATATACGGGAAACAAATCACACGTTACCCGGGTCATTCAGCAGTTTATATGCCAAAGGTGTGTGTAATATTATGCGTTACAACTCTGTTTTGGCCGCGCACACTGACACGCATATAGCTGTGTGTGTGTTAGTTTGCGACTATTTGCATCACAGAATCCGTCAACAAACGAAGATGGAATGCAATTTGGCAAGAAGAGGAGGGACAAGCAGCACTAACAGAGTAGCCAAACGCGTGTAATTCTTATAATTGATATAATTGTTATAATGTCATAATGTTATTATTGTTATATTGTTATATATATATATATATCTTGTAAAACACATATTAGCAAAATAAAACAATTTTTTTTATATTATCATCTCTAAATATAATGAAAGTATTCCTTGTGTATCGTTACGAAGCTCTTTAACGCGTTAGCTACGATGCGACACTATCTCTCTTTAGTGTACTATGCTTTCGCGGATGTCTACTACGCGTCTCTGTAGTAGTTCAATCTATCGACACATTCGCTCACCGTTTGAGGTAAATTATTCGTACCATTTGTCTCGCAACAGACTATTCTTATCCTCGAAATGTTTTATAACAATGTTAACAATATTCATGCTGAATATATAGAATTAAAATAGTAACACCTAGATCTATATATATATATATACACACACGCACGTATATATATTCAATTTAAATAAATAAAATTTTTATTGTTCAATTTAATAAAATTACATTTCAATAAATATATACTATTGTAATTTCAATTTTTCTTTTTTAAGAATTAATTAATGAAAATGATTATTAATATTAAATTAAATTTTTATAATCAGTGTTGATTTAAATTTTTAAAATTAATTTGAAAAATAATAATAGCAAATGTTTTACAATACAATCTAATAGTTGACCTACGAATTAAGTATATACAGTAATGTCGTAAAAATATTATTTCTTTTATGAAAAATTTAAAAATGTAGTTTAATCGATACATTTAAAATTTATATAAAAATTTATTATAAATAGTATTTTTGAATTTAGTATGATTTAATTTAAATAACGTAAAAGTGGGGTGCATTAAATCTAGTTGGGAGTTAATAGATTTGATATTTTATTATTTTTAAAATTTATTAAGAGTAGAAACAGCATAGAATTAAATTATTTTTGGTTTCAGTATGTGTATCGTTTCTACCGGTAAGGAGAGTGTTCCTGGTGTATCGTTACCAAGCTCTTTATCGCGCTAGCTACGATGCGACACTATCTTTCTTTAGTGTACTATGCTTTCACGGATGTCTAGTACGCGTCTCTGTAGCAGTTCAATCTACCGACACATTCGCTTACCGTTTGAGGTAAATTATACGTACCATTTGTCTCGCAACAGACTATTCTTATCCTCGAAATGTTTTATAACAATGTTAAAGATATTCATGCAGAATATATAGAATTAATATAGTAATGCCTATATCTATATATATACACACACACACTCACGTATATGCGTTAAATTTAAATAAATTAAATCTTTATTGTTCAATTTAATAAAATTACATTTAAATAAATATATACTATTGTATTTTCCGTTTTTACTTTTTTGAGAAATAATTAATACAAATGATAATAATAATTAATATTAATTTAAATTTTTAAAATTAATTTGAAAAATGCTAATATTAAATATTTTATAATAGAATTTAATAGTTGCTCTATCAATTAAATATTTGAATTAATGTTGTATATATATTATTTCTCTTACAAAAAATTTAAAAAATTAATTCAATCGAGAAGTTTAAAATTTGTATAAAAATTTATTCTAAATAGTACATATGAATTTAGAATAATTTAATTTAAATACTTTAAAAGTAGGGAGCTTTAAATCTAGTTTGGGGTTAATAGATTTAATATTTTGCTATTTTTTAAATTTACTAAAGTGGAATCAGTATAGAATTCAATTATTACTGGTTTCAGTATGTGTAAACGTACATTATACGAGTAAACCGAAATTAGAATTTTTGCAGATTGAGAGATTAATGAACAATAATATAGTTAGAACCTTTTTGAAAGATTTTATACTAGACTATAATGTATATTATATATATATTTATATATATATACATATAAAACAGATGAAATATATATATACAATAGATTATCAGATGCTCCTTTTAACATGTCGATCCGTGCCCTTGAATTTCTTTAGAATCTTTAACCTCAAAATGTAGTTCGGAAATAGAAAACGAAGAGCAATTTGAAAAACACTAACGCGCAATGAGTTTGAAATTTGCGTCGTCTATGTGTCGTACTCTGCTTTAAAATATATCACACTCAATTTGATTATTCATTATTAAATACAATTATTAAAGCTAAAGTATATGCATCATATCCTTAAGAAAAATAATAATTAAATTATCAAAAACTTCGTTGCAATGTGCTTGAGTGGAGAACAGTATTATCCATCACACATTGCAGTGTTGTATCGTTTACGCGTTATTCGCGTCAAACTCTGCCGTACAGAGAAACAGCCGCGCACAAAATTCAACCGTACCTAAGAGGTTAATGTAGTAAACAACAAGTCCTCTTGCGTTTGTAGTACATCGACTCGTCGCTGGGCGGCCTATAAGATATTAGTTTTCTCACTAATGTTCGCAAATGTAGAATGTATATACGGGAAACAAATCACACGTTACCCGGGTCATTCAGCAGTTTATATGCCAAAGGTGTGTGTAATATTATGCGTTACATCTCTGTTTTGGCCGCGCACACTGACACGCATATAGCTGTGTGTGTGTTAGTTTGCGACTATTTGCATCACAGAATCCGTCAACAAACGAAGATGGAATGCAATTTGGCAAGAAGAGGAGGGACAAGCAGCACTAACAGAGTAGCCAAACGCGTGTAATTCTTATAATTGATATAATTGTTATAATGTCATAATGTTATTATTGTTATATTGTTATATATATATATGTCGGAGATGAAAGAACACCGGAACCTTCCCTTTGGAACTTTGGGAAGACCCCTAGTATTGTAATTTAGATTTCACCATAGCCGTATTAAGAAACTGTTGTCATTCGATCCGACTGTATTTATTTGAGATTTATGATAGTGAGCTCGGGCTCGAGGCGACAATCAGTCGCCGAACGTAGCCGCGGTCAAAGGGATGAACGTTTTGTCTAACAAAGGCATGAAGTAATTCTATAGCTCTCCTTAAAAGAAACACTTGGGACGGGGCACGACGGTAAACATTTCAACGATTTCTGTCCCGTGGCTCGCCACACGCAGACTTTGTCCTTCGGGTAAGACGATTGCCAGATGCCAACGCATCTTCACAGTATATGTTTAGCTGGGCGAGGACCCGCTACGAATATTAAATTTCAATTACACAAAGTCTCTCAAATAGACAAATGGCCCGTGCCCCAACTACGGGAAGATAAGAGAAATCTATCCTTCCACGAACGACGCTTCTCGCTAGCAACTCTCCCCAAGGACAGCTAATATCTTTCTCTAACCACCAACATGGAAATTGACCAATTAACAGCAACGTCAATTTCCCTCACCCTTCGAGCGAAGACTTTTCTCCGCGAATCCGATGATCTCGTGCCCTTAGGCACACCCGTCATAGTTTTCTTCGACAGCATCACCGCGACGGAGAGACACTCCCCGGTACGATCTCGACGACGATTCAAGTAACTCTCGGATACGTAGTGATTGCCCCACGCATTAACATTGAGTACAACTTAGACGCTAAAGAAGAGTAGAGTTCGTCATCCCGATGACCGTGGATTCGTTATTGAGCCTAGGATCATTGTCATTAGCTTCTCGAGTGTCAATTTATCGCGATTACTTGTCCAATTCCAACATGGTCATGTTTGCACTAGTAAATATCTCCTCTATTGCATAGTGATCACGTCTAGTGTCAATAGGGATTCGTTTACGCCCTCAACCCTAACTCTAATCGTAACGCCAACCCGACATCAGAAGTGGGATCAGTGCCGATTATAACAGTGTTAGAACTTACGACCATCGTGCGCGAGTAACCCAGTCGCTAGTGCAAAATCGAGTGTGAAACCTAACAAGTTTTCGCTACCACGTTTTAACCCTTAAAATCGCACGTTCCGACCCCGCTGCACGGGGCGCAACTGTCAACCTGATTATGAAAGAAAACCATAATTTCAATAACAAGTGGCGAGTCGACTTCTACGTACTGGAAGCATCATCAGGTAGATCAAGTCATCTGGGTGAGTCGTTTCCATTTTACTCCGATTCGGGAGCCGAGCGTTCACTAATTAAAGAGTCCGTGGCCTCGAGATTTCTGGCAAAAGAATGACTGACATATTAGTAATGCGAGGAGCAGGAAATACTTGTATTAAACATACGCCTCCCATTTGTTCATCGTGTGTATTAATGATTTTTACATCGAAGACAATTTCTCATGTCCTTGCTGATAGTTATCTAAAATATGATATCGCGATTAGTTGCGGAACTCTAAGTCTGGGTTTTGACGTAACATTACACAAAATAGCCTCGCTATGGGTAAAACAAAATAATTAATGTCTGTAATGAAACCACTGCAAACGAGATCGTCGTTAATGAAGCTGACACTGATGTACATGGTAATAATAAAAGTCGATCAATTTCTCTTCTCGACAAATTCAAAGATTCATTCGTTACGGATTCCCTACGTATTCGCGTAAATACAGGCCGGCTAGAAATACGATTAATTGATCCTAACATCACCGTACGAGGAAGTTCTTATGGATTTAGTGAGGAGGACCGAAGAGCGGTACGTGAGAAAATAAGCGTTTTAATTAAAACAAAGATCATAAGGCCTAGTAATTCGCCATTCGCGAGCCTTACGTAACTCGTGAAGAAGAAAGCGGCTCAGATAGATTACGAGTGGATCCCCGAGAACTAAATCAAAGTACCGTCGCGGATCGGTACCCTTTACTCCTTATTGCGGATCAAGTCGCGAGATTGCAAGAGGCGAGATATTTTATTAGCCTGGATATGGCCAGCGGGTTTCACCAAATTCCTACTTATCCTAATTCAGCGCAGTATACA
Organism: Bombus terrestris; assembly: GCF_910591885.1. Classification (NCBI taxonomy): domain Eukaryota; kingdom Metazoa; phylum Arthropoda; class Insecta; order Hymenoptera; family Apidae; genus Bombus; species Bombus terrestris. Next base: position 6,145,057 of record NW_025963549.1, read on the forward strand.
GCGTTGGTTACTCCCGACAGACAATATGAGTAGATAACGATGCCGTTTGGACTGAAAAATTGCGCCGTCCGTCTTTCGGAGGGCCATTCGCAAGGCCCTAGGCGACCTCGCTCATTCGTACGTTGTTATTTATTTCGATAACGTTCTAATTATTGCCGACTCGATAGATCAAGCTTTAGGAAGATTGAACACCGTATTAGATACCCTCGTAAAAGCAGGATTCTCTGTTAACATTGCGAACTGTTCTTTTCTAAAGACATCGGTGCTCTATTTGAGATATGTAATTCATAACGAAGAAGTTCGTCCGAACCCGGGTAAAATACACACCTTAAGCTCTTTACCTGTGCCATCAGCCGTCACACAGTCCAGGCAGTTCATAGGCTTAGCTTCGTACTTCCGAAAGTTCATCCCTAAATTCTCACAGGTGATCAAACCCCTGTATGCGCTCATCTCAAATAACAGAAATATAACTTGGACAGATAGGCACGAGAAAATAAGACAACAGGCAGTTTCCGCCCTGACCGACGCGCCGGTGTTAATGATATTCGACCCCAGTTACCCGATAGAACTACATACTGACGCTAGCTCGGAGAGTTACGGGGCGATTTTGACGCATCAAGTCGAAGGTAAAGGCAAAGCAATAGAGTATTACAGCAAAAGAACTACCCTCGCAGAATCTAGGTATAATTCCTACGAACTAGAGACGTTAGCAGTCGTAAACGCAGTCGAGCGTTTCCGTCACTATCTACATGGACGGGAATTTCTTGTCGTCACGGATTGCGACTCGTCGAAAGCGTCGAGTAATAAAGTACATTTAAATGACAGGGACCATCGGTGATGGGCCTACTTGCAGACTTTTGTTTTTGACATTATGTATCTGGAAAGTAAACGGACAGCCCACGTAGATTTCTTCTCGCAAAACCCCGTAGATTTAGACCACCGTAAAATTGATAAAATTGCGGAGAAAGAAATCAATCTGGCCGAAATATCGGAATACTAGCTATTAGCCGAACAACGTCGTGATTCTCAAACCTTGGGAATCGTCAAGAAATTGCAAAACGATGAGCTCGCGGAAGACATCGCGAATACATACGAATTACGGTCCGGTACTCTTTACCGTAGGATACAAAGAAAAGGCAGGACTCTCTGTTTACCTATAGTCCTAAGAGGTTTTAGATAGTCTGTTATTAACCATGTGCACCAGTCAATTATGCACTTAGGTTGGGAGAAAACGCTCGAGAGACTGTACAGGTATTACTGGTTCGAAGGGATGGCGAAGTACGTTCGCCGATTCATTGAGAACTGTCATGCTTGTCAAGTTTCGAAGGCTAGTTCAGGTAAGATACAAGCCGAACTACATCCTATACCTAAGACCAGCATACCCTGGCATACGGTCCACATGGACATAACAGGCAAGTTGAGTGGTAAAAGCGATTCAAAGGAGTACGTCATTGCTTTGATCGATGTGTTCACTAAATTCGTATACCTGCATCGTACTCGTAAGATAGATTTCCGTAACACCATTAAAGCGCTTAAACCCGCTATATTTTATTCGGAAGTCCCTGCCGGATAGTAGCAGATCAGGAAAGATGTCCTAAGGGTAATGAATTTCGAGAATTCTGCGAAAGCAAACGAATTAAAGTTCACTCGATAGCGACCGATGATAGAGCCAATAGACAGGTAGAGTGTGTTATGCGTACATTGAAAATACGTTCACGACAGTAGAAACGACCGGGCGGCCGTGGCAAGACGCGATTGGGGAAATACCGCTAGCGTTGAACTGCACCACCAACCGCGTGACTAATTCGAGCCCTTTACAACTACTAATCGGTAGAACAGCGAGACCGTACGACCTATTGCTACCCGACAATATCGAGGAAAAGGAAGTCGATATCCCTGATGTAAGATAGCAGGCTGCGTAGAACATAGAGAGTAAAGCCCAGTACAACAAAGAAAGATTTGATAGAAACAAAGCTAAAGTGGTTAGGTTTAACCTCGGCGATTTCGTACCACGCAAAAACGAGAAAAGAAACCAAACCAAGCTAGAGCCAAAATTCAAGGGTCCATTCGTAATAGCAGAGATTTTGGAAGGGGATAGATATACTTTAAAGACATTAGATGGCAAACGATCGTATAAATACAGTCATGACAGATTAAGAAAAATGCCGAATAGTTGCGTTCCTGCTGAGTTGGACGTCTGTAGTGATGACAATGGCAGTGACAATGACGATATGACTACACCGATCTCAGAGGATCATTAACACTATGACTATGACATGTAACACAGTGTTTCCACACAAGCCTAGTGTTACCATACACTAGCACACAAGCCTAGTGCGACCACACACTAGCATTCGATATTTCCACACAAGCCTAGTGTTACCATACACTAGCACACAAGCCTAGTGCGACCACACACTAGCATTCGATATTTCCACACAAGCCTAGTGTTACCATACACTAGCACACAAGCCTAGTGCGACCACACACTAGCATTCGATATTTCCACACAAGCCTAGTGCGACCACACACTAGCATTCGATATTTCCACACAAGCCTAGTGCGACCACACACTAGCATTCGATATTTCCACACAAGCCTAGTGCGACCACACACTAGCATTCGATATTCCCACATAAGCCTAGTGTGACCACACACTAGCATTCAGTGTCTCCATACACGCCTATTACATCAATGCACTCGTGTTCAGTGTCTCCATACACTGCACTCGCATTCAGTGTCTCCATACACGCCTATTACATCAATGCACTCGTGTTCAGTGTCTCCATACACTGCACTCGCATTCAGTGTCTTCATACACACCTATTACGTCAATGCACCCGCACTCAGTGTCTCCACACACGCCCAGTGCGGTAATATGATCCAACAAACTGAGACTCGTCCGTGTACGAAATCGAAAATGATCTGTCATGTCATTACGGTCTGACTGGTAACTCACAAAATGCAACTGGCGCTTTGAATACCAATCATAATGCTACTGACTTTTGTGTTTTTTTTCTTCCCTACTTTATCATTGAACGTCCGATCGAAATTTTTGTTGTTAACCTGGGCCCTTGACCTATTTGGACAGTTATTTAAACCATAAATAAACTAGTATAATTTAGCTAAACTACAAAGGAGTAAAATATTAGTCATATCAAGTCTAATGTTGGGAGAACCCAATATTTTAGATCCACCCGAGGACGTGTGATAGTCAGAATGGCCGTGTCGGAGATGAAAGAACACCGGAACCTTCCCTTTGGAACTTTGGGAAGACCCCTAGTATTGTAATTTAGATTTCACCATAGCCGTATTAAGAAACTGTTGTCATTCGATCCGACTGTATTTATTTGAGATTTATGATAGTGAGCTCGGGCTCGAGGCGACAATCAGTCGCCGAACGTAGCCGCGGTCAAAGGGATGAACGTTTTGTCTAACAAAGGCATGAAGTAATTCTATAGCTCTCCTTAAAAGAAACACTTGGGACGGGGCACGACGGTAAACATTTCAACGATTTCTGTCCCGTGGCTCGCCACACGCAGACTTTGTCCTTCGGGTAAGACGATTGCCAGATGCCAACGCATCTTCACAGTATATGTTTAGCTGGGCGAGGACCCGCTACGAATATTAAATTTCAATTACACAAAGTCTCTCAAATAGACAAATGGCCCGTGCCCCAACTACGGGAAGATAAGAGAAATCTATCCTTCCACGAACGACGCTTCTCGCTAGCAACTCTCCCCAAGGACAGCTAATATCTTTCTCTAACCACCAACATGGAAATTGACCAATTAACAGCAACGTCAATTTCCCTCACCCTTCGAGCGAAGACTTTTCTCCGCGAATCCGATGATCTCGTGCCCTTAGGCACACCCGTCATAGTTTTCTTCGACAGCATCACCGCGACGGAGAGACACTCCCCGGTACGATCTCGACGACGATTCAAGTAACTCTCGGATACGTAGTGATTGCCCCACGCATTAACATTGAGTACAACTTAGACGCTAAAGAAGAGTAGAGTTCGTCATCCCGATGACCGTGGATTCGTTATTGAGCCTAGGATCATTGTCATTAGCTTCTCGAGTGTCAATTTATCGCGATTACTTGTCCAATTCCAACATGGTCATGTTTGCACTAGTAAATATCTCCTCTATTGCATAGTGATCACGTCTAGTGTCAATAGGGATTCGTTTACGCCCTCAACCCTAACTCTAATCGTAACGCCAACCCGACATATATATATCTTGTAAAACACATATTAGCAAAATAAAACAATTTTTTTTATATTATCATCTCTAAATATAATGAAAGTATTCCTTGTGTACCGTTACGAAGCTCTTTAACGCGTTAGCTACGATGCGACACTATCTCTCTTTAGTGTACTATGCTTTCACGGATGTCTGGTACGCGTCACTGTAGTAGTTCATTTTACCGACACATTCGCTTACCGTTTGAGGTAAATTATACGTACCATTTGTCTCGCAACAGACTATTCTTATCTTCGAAATGTTTTATAACAATGTTAACAATATTCATGCAGCATGTATAGAATTAAAATAGTAACACCTAGATCTATATATATATATGTCGGAGATGAAAGAACGCCGGAGCTCCTCCTTGGATTCGCGGGAATACCGCAACCCTGTAACTTAGATTAAACAAATGCCGCTCCGATTGTTCGAGATTTATGAGCATGAGCTTGGGCTCGAGGCGACAATCAGTCGCCGAACGTAGCCGCGGTCAAAGGGATGAACGTTTTATCTAACAAAGGCACAGAGTAACTCTATTCCTCTCCTTAAAAGAAATAGTCGTAGCGACACGTGGCAGTAAATACTTCAATAGTTTCTATCCCGCGGCCCGCCACACGCAGATTTTGTCCTCCGAGTAAGATGATCGCCGGGTGTCGGCATGCCTTTGCGGCGTATGTTTAGCTAACGTGAGGACCCGCTATAGATCTTAAGATTTAGTCAAGCGAAGTCCGTCAAATAGACTTTGTTGCAACTACGGGAAGATAGGAGAAACCTATCCTCCACGAGCGTTGCCCCCCGTCAACAACCTCCCCTCAAGGGCGGCCAGCATCTCTTTCAAAATGCCGATATGGAGATCGACCAATTAGCAATAGCGCTAATTTCCCTCTCCTTTGGAACGAAAGCTTTCTTTGACGAATTCGAGGATCTCATATCCTTAGAACCACCCAATATAGTTTTCCTCGACGACATCGTCGAGACGGAGAGGCATTCTTTGGTACGATCTCATCGACGAATGACAGTGCCGCCTTACAACCAGTGAATATCACACATCTAGTTAACAGAGAGAGTTAGACTTGAACTGTGCGAGAACATACGTTTACCATCCCGTGACCGCGGATTCGTTTCGAACCTAAGGTCATTATCACTAGTGCTACGAGTGCTTAATCTTGTTAATAAGCCTGTGCTAATAAACTCTCCGTTGTATCACAACAATGGCAAATTCTAATGAAAATCCATCAAACGCCCATCTCCTTAATCCTGACTCCAATCCGACATATATATACACACACACACACGTATATATATTCAATTTAAATAAATAAAATTTTCATTGTTCAATTTAATAAAATTACATTTCAATAAATATATACTATTGTAATTTCAATTTTTCTTTTCTAAGAATTAATTAATGAAAATGATTATCGATATTAAATTAAATTTTTATAATCAGTGTTGATTAAAATTTTTAAAATTAATTTGAAAAGTAATAATAGCAAATATTTTACAATACAATCTAATAGTTGACCTATCAATTAAGTATATACAGTAATGTCGTAAATATATTATTTCTTTTATAAAAAATTTAAAAATGTAGTTTAATCGAAAAATTTAAAATTTATGTAAAAATTTATTATGAATAGTATTTTTGAATTTAGTATGATTTAATTTAAATAACGTAAAAGTGGGGTGCATTAAATCTAGTTGGGAGTTAATAGATTTGATATTTTATTATTTTTAAAATTTATTAAGAGTAGAAACAGCATAGAATTAAATTATTTTTGGTTTCAGTATGTGTATCGTTTCTACCGGTAAGGAGAGTGTTCCTGGTGTATCGTTACCAAGCTCTTTATCGCGCTAGCTACGATGCGACACTATCTTTCTTTAGTGTACTATGCTTTCACGGATGTCTAGTACGCGTCTCTGTAGCAGTTCAATCTACCGACACATTCGCTTACCGTTTGAGGTAAATTATACGTACCATTTGTCTCGCAACAGACTATTCTTATCCTCGAAATGTTTTATAACAATGTTAAAGATATTCATGCAGAATATATAGAATTAATATAGCAATGCCTATATCTATATATATACACACACACACTCACGTATATGCGTTAAATTTAAATAAATTAAATCTTTATTGTTCAATTTAATAAAATTACATTTAAATAAATATATACTATTGTATTTTCCGTTTTTACTTTTTTGAGAAATAATTAATACAAATGATAATAATAATTAATATTAATTTAAATTTTTAAAATTAATTTGAAAAATGCTAATATTAAATATTTTATAATAGAATTTAATAGTTGCTCTATCAATTAAATATTTGAATTAATGTTGTATATATATTATTTCTCTTACAAAAAATTTAAAAAATTAATTCAATCGAGAAGTTTAAAATTTGTATAAAAATTTATTCTAAATAGTACATATGAATTTAGAATAATTTAATTTAAATACTTTAAAAGTAGGGAGCTTTAAATCTAGTTTGGGGTTAATAGATTTAATATTTTGCTATTTTTTAAATTTACTAAAAGTGGAATCAGTATAGAATTCAATTATTACTGGTTTCAGTATGTGTAAACGTACATTATACGAGTAAACCGAAATTAGAATTTTTGCAGATTGAGAGATTAATGAACAATAATATAGTTAGAACCTTTTTGAAAGATTTTATACTAGACTATAATGTATATTATATATATATTTATATATATATACATATAAAACAGATGAAATATATATATACAATAGATTATCAGATGCTCCTTTTAACATGTCGATCCGTGCCCTTGAATTTCTTTAGAATCTTTAACCTCAAAATGTAGTTCGGAAATAGAAAACGAAGAGCAATTTGAAAAACACTAACGCGCAATGAGTTTGAAATTTGCGTCGTCTATGTGTCGTACTCTGCTTTAAAATATATCACACTCAATTTGATTATTCATTATTAAATACAATTATTAAAGCTAAAGTATATGCATCATATCCTTAAGAAAAATAATAATTTAATTATCAAAAACTTCGTTGCAATGTGCTTGAGTGGAGAACAGTATTATCCATCACACATTGCAGTGTTGTATCGTTTACGCGTTATTCGCGTCAAACTCTGCCGTACAGAGAAACAGCCGCGCACAAAATTCAACCGTACCTAAGAGGTTAATGTAGTAAACAACAAGTCCTCTTGCGTTTGTAGTACATCGACTCGTCGCTGGGCGGCCTATAAGATATTAGTTTTCTCACTAATGTTCGCAAATGTAGAATGTATATACGGGAAACAAATCACACGTTACCCGGGTCATTCAGCAGTTTATATGCCAAAGGTGTGTGTAATATTATGCGTTACAACTCTGTTTTGGCCGCGCACACTGACACGCATATAGCTGTGTGTGTGTTAGTTTGCGACTATTTGCATCACAGAATCCGTCAACAAACGAAGATGGAATGCAATTTGGCAAGAAGAGGAGGGACAAGCAGCACTAACAGAGTAGCCAAACGCGTGTAATTCTTATAATTGATATAATTGTTATAATGTCATAATGTTATTATTGTTATATTGTTATATATATATATATATCTTGTAAAACACATATTAGCAAAATAAAACAATTTTTTTTATATTATCATCTCTAAATATAATGAAAGTATTCCTTGTGTATCGTTACGAAGCTCTTTAACGCGTTAGCTACGATGCGACACTATCTCTCTTTAGTGTACTATGCTTTCGCGGATGTCTACTACGCGTCTCTGTAGTAGTTCAATCTATCGACACATTCGCTCACCGTTTGAGGTAAATTATTCGTACCATTTGTCTCGCAACAGACTATTCTTATCCTCGAAATGTTTTTATAACAATGTTAACAATATTCATGCTGAATATATAGAATTAAAAATAGTAACACCTAGATCTATATATATATATATACACACACGCACGTATATATATTCAATTTAAATAAATAAAATTTTTATTGTTCAATTTAATAAAATTACATTTCAATAAATATATACTATTGTAATTTCAATTTTTCTTTTTTAAGAATTAATTAATGAAAATGATTATTAATATTAAATTAAATTTTTATAATCAGTGTTGATTTAAATTTTTAAAATTAATTTGAAAAATTAATAATAGCAAATGTTTTACAATACAATCTAATAGTTGACCTACGAATTAAGTATATACAGTAATGTCGTAAAAATATTATTTCTTTTATGAAAAATTTAAAAATGTAGTTTAATCGATACATTTAAAATTTATATAAAAAATTTATTATAAATAGTATTTTTGAATTTAGTATGATTTAATTTAAATAACGTAAAAGTGGGGTGCATTAAATCTAGTTGGGAGTTAATAGATTTGATATTTTATTATTTTTAAAATTTATTAAGAGTAGAAACAGCATAGAATTAAATTATTTTTGGTTTCAGTATGTGTATCGTTTCTACCGGTAAGGAGAGTGTTCCTGGTGTATCGTTACCAAGCTCTTTATCGCGCTAGCTACGATGCGACACTATCTTTCTTTAGTGTACTATGCTTTCACGGATGTCTAGTACGCGTCTCTGTAGCAGTTCAATCTACCGACACATTCGCTTACCGTTTGAGGTAAATTATACGTACCATTTGTCTCGCAACAGACTATTCTTATCCTCGAAATGTTTTTATAACAATGTTAAAGATATTCATGCAGAATATATAGAATTAATATAGCAATGCCTATATCTATATATATACACACACACACTCACGTATATGCGTTAAATTTAAATAAATTAAATCTTTATTGTTCAATTTAATAAAATTACATTTAAATAAATATATACTATTGTATTTTCCGTTTTTACTTTTTTGAGAAATAATTAATACAAATGATAATAATAATTAATATTAATTTAAATTTTTAAAATTAATTTGAAAAATGCTAATATTAAATATTTTATAATAGAATTTAATAGTTGCTCTATCAATTAAATATTTGAATTAATGTTGTATATATATTATTTCTCTTACAAAAAATTTAAAAAATTAATTCAATCGAGAAGTTTAAAATTTGTATAAAAATTTATTCTAAATAGTACATATGAATTTAGAATAATTTAATTTAAATACTTTAAAAGTAGGGAGCTTTAAATCTAGTTTGGGGTTAATAGATTTAATATTTTGCTATTTTTTATAAATTTACTAAAAGTGGAATCAGTATAGAATTCAATTATTACTGGTTTCAGTATGTGTAAACGTACATTATACGAGTAAACCGAAATTAGAATTTTTGCAGATTGAGAGATTAATGAACAATAATATAGTTAGAACCTTTTTGAAAGATTTTATACTAGACTATAATGTATATTATATATATTTATATATATATACATATAAAACAGATGAAATATATATATACAATAGATTATCAGATGCTCCTTTTAACATGTCGATCCGTGCCCTTGAATTTCTTTAGAATCTTTAACCTCAAAATGTAGTTCGGAAATAGAAAACGAAGAGCAATTTGAAAAACACTAACGCGCAATGAGTTTGAAATTTGCGTCGTCTATGTGTCGTACTCTGCTTTAAAATATATCACACTCAATTTGATTATTCATTATTAAATACAATTATTAAAGCTAAAGTATATGCATCATATCCTTAAGAAAAATAATAATTTAATTATCAAAAACTTCGTTGCAATGTGCTTGAGTGGAGAACAGTATTATCCATCACACATTGCAGTGTTGTATCGTTTACGCGTTATTCGCGTCAAACTCTGCCGTACAGAGAAACAGCCGCGCACAAAATTCAACCGTACCTAAGAGGTTAATGTAGTAAACAACAAGTCCTCTTGCGTTTGTAGTACATCGACTCGTCGCTGGGCGGCCTATAAGATATTAGTTTTCTCACTAATGTTCGCAAATGTAGAATGTATATACGGGAAACAAATCACACGTTACCCGGGTCATTCAGCAGTTTATATGCCAAAGGTGTGTGTAATATTATGCGTTACATCTCTGTTTTGGCCGCGCACACTGACACGCATATAGCTGTGTGTGTGTTAGTTTGCGACTATTTGCATCACAGAATCCGTCAACAAACGAAGATGGAATGCAATTTGGCAAGAAGAGGAGGGACAAGCAGCACTAACAGAGTAGCCAAACGCGTGTAATTCTTATAATTGATATAATTGTTATAATGTCATAATGTTATTATTGTTATATTGTTATATATATATATATATCTTGTAAAACACATATTAGCAAAATAAAACAATTTTTTTTATATTATCATCTCTAAATATAATGAAAGTATTCCTTGTGTACCGTTACGAAGCTCTTTAACGCGTTAGCTACGATGCGACACTATCTCTCTTTAGTGTACTATGCTTTCACGGATGTCTGGTACGCGTCACTGTAGTAGTTCATTTTACCGACACATTCGCTTACCGTTTGAGGTAAATTATACGTACCATTTGTCTCGCAACAGACTATTCTTATCTTCGAAATGTTTTATAACAATGTTAACAATATTCATGCAGCATGTATAGAATTAAAATAGTAACACCTAGATCTATATATATATATGTCGGAGATGAAAGAACGCCGGAGCTCCTCCTTGGATTCGCGGGAATACCGCAACCCTGTAACTCAGATTAAACAAATGCCGCTCCGATTGTTCGAGATTTATGAGCATGAGCTTGGGCTCGAGGCGACAATCAGTCGCCGAACGTAGCCGCGGTCAAAGGGATGAACGTTTTATCTAACAAAGGCACAGAGTAACTCTATTCCTCTCCTTAAAAGAAATAGTCGTAGCGACACGTGGCAGTAAATACTTCAATAGTTTCTATCCCGCGGCCCGCCACACGCAGATTTTGTCCTCCGAGTAAGATGATCGCCGGGTGTCGGCATGCCTTTGCGGCGTATGTTTAGCTAACGTGAGGACCCGCTATAGATCTTAAGATTTAGTCAAGCGAAGTCCGTCAAATAGACTTTGTTGCAACTACGGGAAGATAGGAGAAACCTATCCTCCACGAGCGTTGCCCCCCGTCAACAACCTCCCCTCAAGGGCGGCCAGCATCTCTTTCAAAATGCCGATATGGAGATCGACCAATTAGCAATAGCGCTAATTTCCCTCTCCTTTGGAACGAAAGCTTTCTTTGACGAATTCGAGGATCTCATATCCTTAGAACCACCCAATATAGTTTTCCTCGACGACATCGTCGAGACGGAGAGGCATTCTTTGGTACGATCTCATCGACGAATGACAGTGCCGCCTTACAACCAGTGAATATCACACATCTAGTTAACAGAGAGAGTTAGACTTGAACTGTGCGAGAACATACGTTTACCATCCCGTGACCGCGGATTCGTTTCGAACCTAAGGTCATTATCACTAGTGCTACGAGTGCTTAATCTTGTTAATAAGCCTGTGCTAATAAACTCTCCGTTGTATCACAACAATGGCAAATTCTAATGAAAATCCATCAAACGCCCATCTCCTTAATCCTGACTCCAATCCGACATATATATACACACACACACACGTATATATATTCAATTTAAATAAATAAAATTTTCATTGTTCAATTTAATAAAATTACATTTCAATAAATATATACTATTGTAATTTCAATTTTTCTTTTCTAAGAATTAATTAATGAAAATGATTATCGATATTAAATTAAATTTTTATAATCAGTGTTGATTAAAATTTTTAAAATTAATTTGAAAAGTAATAATAGCAAATATTTTACAATACAATCTAATAGTTGACCTATCAATTAAGTATATACAGTAATGTCGTAAATATATTATTTCTTTTATAAAAAATTTAAAAATGTAGTTTAATCGAAAAATTTAAAATTTATGTAAAAATTTATTATGAATAGTATTTTTGAATTTAGTATGATTTAATTTAAATAACGTAAAAGTGGGGTGCATTAAATCTAGTTGGGAGTTAATAGATTTGATATTTTATTATTTTTAAAATTTATTAAGAGTAGAAACAGCATAGAATTAAATTATTTTTGGTTTCAGTATGTGTATCGTTTCTACCGGTAAGGAGAGTGTTCCTGGTGTATCGTTACCAAGCTCTTTATCGCGCTAGCTACGATGCGACACTATCTTTCTTTAGTGTACTATGCTTTCACGGATGTCTAGTACGCGTCTCTGTAGCAGTTCAATCTACCGACACATTCGCTTACCGTTTGAGGTAAATTATACGTACCATTTGTCTCGCAACAGACTATTCTTATCCTCGAAATGTTTTATAACAATGTTAAAGATATTCATGCAGAATATATAGAATTAATATAGCAATGCCTATATCTATATATATACACACACACACTCACGTATATGCGTTAAATTTAAATAAATTAAATCTTTATTGTTCAATTTAATAAAATTACATTTAAATAAATATATACTATTGTATTTTCCGTTTTTACTTTTTTGAGAAATAATTAATACAAATGATAATAATAATTAATATTAATTTAAATTTTTAAAATTAATTTGAAAAATGCTAATATTAAATATTTTATAATAGAATTTAATAGTTGCTCTATCAATTAAATATTTGAATTAATGTTGTATATATATTATTTCTCTTACAAAAAATTTAAAAAATTAATTCAATCGAGAAGTTTAAAATTTGTATAAAAATTTATTCTAAATAGTACATATGAATTTAGAATAATTTAATTTAAATACTTTAATAGTAGGGAGCTTTAAATCTAGTTTGGGGTTAATAGATTTAATATTTTGCTATTTTTTAAATTTACTAAAAGTGGAATCAGTATAGAATTCAATTATTACTGGTTTCAGTATGTGTAAACGTACATTATACGAGTAAACCGAAATTAGAATTTTTGCAGATTGAGAGATTAATGAACAATAATATAGTTAGAACCTTTTTGAAAGATTTTATACTAGACTATAATGTATATTATATATATATTTATATATATATACATATAAAACAGATGAAATATATATATACAATAGATTATCAGATGCTCCTTTTAACATGTCGATCCGTGCCCTTGAATTTCTTTAGAATCTTTAACCTCAAAATGTAGTTCGGAAATAGAAAACGAAGAGCAATTTGAAAAACACTAACGCGCAATGAGTTTGAAATTTGCGTCGTCTATGTGTCGTACTCTGCTTTAAAATATATCACACTCAATTTGATTATTCATTATTAAATACAATTATTAAAGCTAAAGTATATGCATCATATCCTTAAGAAAAATAATAATTTAATTATCAAAAACTTCGTTGCAATGTGCTTGAGTGGAGAACAGTATTATCCATCACACATTGCAGTGTTGTATCGTTTACGCGTTATTCGCGTCAAACTCTGCCGTACAGAGAAACAGCCGCGCACAAAATTCAACCGTACCTAAGAGGTTAATGTAGTAAACAACAAGTCCTCTTGCGTTTGTAGTACATCGACTCGTCGCTGGGCGGCCTATAAGATATTAGTTTTCTCACTAATGTTCGCAAATGTAGAATGTATATACGGGAAACAAATCACACGTTACCCGGGTCATTCAGCAGTTTATATGCCAAAGGTGTGTGTAATATTATGCGTTACAACTCTGTTTTGGCCGCGCACACTGACACGCATATAGCTGTGTGTGTGTTAGTTTGCGACTATTTGCATCACAGAATCCGTCAACAAACGAAGATGGAATGCAATTTGGCAAGAAGAGGAGGGACAAGCAGCACTAACAGAGTAGCCAAACGCGTGTAATTCTTATAATTGATATAATTGTTATAATGTCATAATGTTATTATTGTTATATTGTTATATATATATATATATCTTGTAAAACACATATTAGCAAAATAAAACAATTTTTTTTATATTATCATCTCTAAATATAATGAAAGTATTCCTTGTGTATCGTTACGAAGCTCTTTAACGCGTTAGCTACGATGCGACACTATCTCTCTTTAGTGTACTATGCTTTCGCGGATGTCTACTACGCGTCTCTGTAGTAGTTCAATCTATCGACACATTCGCTCACCGTTTGAGGTAAATTATTCGTACCATTTGTCTCGCAACAGACTATTCTTATCCTCGAAATGTTTTATAACAATGTTAACAATATTCATGCTGAATATATAGAATTAAAATAGTAACACCTAGATCTATATATATATATATACACACACGCACGTATATATATTCAATTTAAATAAATAAAATTTTTATTGTTCAATTTAATAAAATTACATTTCAATAAATATATACTATTGTAATTTCAATTTTTCTTTTTTAAGAATTAATTAATGAAAATGATTATTAATATTAAATTAAATTTTTATAATCAGTGTTGATTTAAATTTTTAAAATTAATTTGAAAAATAATAATAGCAAATGTTTTACAATACAATCTAATAGTTGACCTACGAATTAAGTATATACAGTAATGTCGTAAAAATATTATTTCTTTTATGAAAAATTTAAAAATGTAGTTTAATCGATACATTTAAAATTTATATAAAAATTTATTATAAATAGTATTTTTGAATTTAGTATGATTTAATTTAAATAATTTAAACGTGGGGTGCATTAAATCTAGTTGGGAGTTAATAGATTTGATATTTTATTATGTTTAAAATTTATTAAGAGTAGAAACAGCATAGAATTAAATCATTATTGGTTTCAGTATGTGTGTCGTTTCTACCGGTAAGGAGAGTGTTCCTGGTGTATCGTTACGAAGCTCTTTATCGCGTTAGCTACGATGCGACACCATCTTTCTTTAGTGTACTATGCTTTCACGGTTGTCTAGTACGCGTCACTGTAGTAGTTCATTTTACCGACACATTCGCTTACCGTTTGAGGTAAATTATACGTACCATTTGTCTCGCAACAGACTATTCTTATCCTCGAAATGTTTTATAACAATGTTAACAATATTCATGCAGAATATATAGAATTAACACAGTAATACCTAGATTTATATATATATATACACACACACACACGTATATATATTAAATTTAAATAAATTAAATTTTTATTGTTCAATTTAATATAATGACATTTAAATAAATATATACTATTGTAATTTCCGTTTTTACTTTTTTGAGAAATAATTAATACAAATGATAATAATAATTAATATTAATT
Organism: Bombus terrestris; assembly: GCF_910591885.1. Classification (NCBI taxonomy): domain Eukaryota; kingdom Metazoa; phylum Arthropoda; class Insecta; order Hymenoptera; family Apidae; genus Bombus; species Bombus terrestris. The sequence continues at coordinate 6,160,444 of NW_025963549.1, forward strand.
TAAATTTTTACAATTAATTTGAAAAATACTAATATTAAATATTTTATAATAGAATTTAATAGTTGCTCTATCAATTAAATATTTATATTAATGTCGTATATATATTATTTCTCTTACAAAAAATTTAAAAAATTAATTCAATCGAGAAGTTTAAAATTTGTATAAAAATTTATTCTAAATAGTACATATGAATTTAGAATAATTTAATTTAAATACTTTAAAAGAAGGGAGCTTTAAATCTAGTTTGGGGTTAATAGATTTAATATTTTGCTATTTTTTAAATTTATTAAAAGTGGAATCAGTATAGAATTCAATTATTACTGGTTTCAGTATGTGTAAACGTACATTATACGAGGAAACCGAAATTAGAATTTTTGCAGATTGAGAGATTAACGAACAATAATATACTTAGAACCTTTTTGAAAGATTTTATACTAGACTATAATGTATATTATATATATATTTATATATATATACATATAAAACAGATGAAATATATATATACAATAGATTATCAGATGCTCCTTTTAACATGTCGATCCGTAACCTTGAATTTCTTTAGAATCTTTAACCTCAAAATGTAGTTCGGAAATAGAAAACGAAGAGTAATTTGAAAAACACTATCGCGCAATGAGTTTGAAATTTGCGTCGTCTATGTGTCGTACTCTGCTTTAAAATATATCACACTCAATTTGATTATTCATTATTAAATACAATTATTAAAGCTAAAGTATATGCATCATATCCTTAAGAAAAATAATAATTTAATTATCAAAAACTTCGTTGCAATGTGCTTGAGTGGAGAACAGTATTATCCATCACACATTGCAGTGTTGTATCGTTTACGCGTAATTCGCGTCAAACTCTGCCGTACAGAGAAACAGCCGCGCACAAAATTCAACCGTACCTAAGAGGTTAATGTAGTAAACAACAAGTCCTCTTGCGTTTGTAGTACATCGACTCGTCGCTGGGCGGCCTATAAGATATTAGTTTTCTCACTAATGTTCGCAAATGTAGAATGTATATACGGGAAACAAATCACACGTTACCCGGGTCCTTCAGCAGTGCATATGCCAAAGGCGTGTGTAATATTATGCGTTACAACTCTGTTTTGGCCGCGCACACTGACACGCATATAGCTTTGTGTGTGTTAGTTTGCGACTATTTGCATCACAGGATCCGTCAACAAACGAAGATGGAATGCAATTTGGCAAGAAGAGGAGGGACAAGCAGCACTAACAGAGCAGCCAAACGCGTGTAATTCTTATAATTGATATAATTGTTATAATGTCATAATGTTATAATTGTTATATTGTTATATATATATCTTGTAAAACACATATTAGCAAAATAAAACAATTTTTTTTATATTATCATCTCTAAATATAATGAAAGTATTCCTTGTGTACCGTTACGAAGCTCTTTAACGCGTTAGCTACGATGCGACACTATCTCTCTTTAGTGTACTATGCTTTCACGGATGTCTAGTACGCGTCACTGTAGTAGTTCATTTTACCGACACATTCGCTTACCGTTTGAGGTAAATTATACGTACCATTTGTCTCGCAACAGACTATTCTTATCTTCGAAATGTTTTATAACAATGTTAACAATATTCATGCAGCATGTATAGAATTAAAATAGTAACACCTAGATCTATATATATATATATGTCGGAGATGAAAGAACGCCGGAGCTCCTCCTTGGATTCGCGGGAATACCGCAACCCTGTAACTTAGATTAAACAAATGCCGCTCCGATTGTTCGAGATTTATGATCATGAGCTTGGGCTCGAGGCGACAATCAGTCGCCGAACGTAGCCGCGGTCAAAGGGATGAACGTTTTATCTAACAAAGGCACAGAGTAACTCTATTCCTCTCCTTAAAAGAAATAGTCGTAGCGACACGTGGCAGTAAATACTTCAATAGTTTCTATCCCGCGGCCCGCCACACGCAGATTTTGTCCTCCGAGTAAGATGATCGCCGGGTGTCGGCATGCCTTTGCGGCGTATGTTTAGCTAACGTGAGGACCCGCTATAGATCTTAAGATTTAGTCAAGCGAAGTCCGTCAAATAGACTTTGTTGCAACTACGGGAAGATAGGAGAAACCTATCCTCCACGAGCGTTGCCCCACGTCAACAACCTCCCCTCAAGGGCGGCCAGCATCTCTTTCAAAATGCCGATATGGAGATCGACCAATTAGCAATAGCGCTAATTTCCCTCTCCTTTGGAACGAAAGCTTTCTTTGACGAATTCGAGGATCTCATATCCTTAGAACCACCCAATATAGTTTTCCTCGACGACATCGTCGAGACGGAGAGGCATTCTTTGGTACGATCTCATCGACGAATGACAGTGCCGCCTTACAACCAGTGAATATCACACATCTAGTTAACAGAGAGAGTTAGACTTGAACTGTGCGAGAACATACGTTTACCATCCCGTGACCGCGGATTCGTTTCGAACCTAAGGTCATTATCACTAGTGCTACGAGTGCTTAATCTTGTTAATAAGCCTGTGCTAATAAACTCTCCGTTGTATCACAACAATGGCAAATTCTAATGAAAATCCATCAAACGCCCATCTCCTTAATCCTGACTCCAATCCGACATATATATACACACACACACACGTATATATATTCAATTTAAATAAATAAAATTTTCATTGTTCAATTTAATAAAATTACATTTCAATAAATATATACTATTGTAATTTCAATTTTTCTTTTTTAAGAATTAATTAATGAAAATGATTATTAATATTAAATTAAATTTTTATAATCAGTGTTGATTTAAATTTTTAAAATTAATTTGAAAAATAATAATAGCAAATATTTTACAATACAATCTAATAGTTGACCTACGAATTAAGTATATACAGTAATGTCGTAAAAATATTATTTCTTTTATGAAAAATTTAAAAATGTAGTTTAATCGATAAATTTAAAATTTATATAAAAATTTATTATAAATAGTATTTTTGAATTTAGTATGATTTAATTTAAATAACGTAAAAGTGGGGTGCATTAAATCTAGTTGGGAGTTAATAGATTTGATATTTTATTATTTTTAAAATTTATTAAGAGTAGAAACAGCATAGAATTAAATTATTATTGGTTTCAGTGTGTATATCGTTTTTACCGGTAAGGATAGTGTTCCTGATGTACCGATACGAAGCTCTTTATCGCGTTAGTTACGATGCGACACTATCATTCTTTAGTGTACTATGCTTTCACGGATGTCTAGTACGCGTCACTGTAGTAGTTCATTTTACCGACACATTCGCTTACCGTTTGAGGTAAATTATACGCACCATTTGTCTCGCAACAGACTATTCTTATCCTCGAAACGTTTTATAACAATGTTAACAATATTCATGCAGCATATATAGAATTAAAATAGTAACACCTAGATCTATATATATATATACACACACACACACACACACGTATATGTATTCAATTTAAATAAATAAAATTTTTATTGTTCAATTAAATAAAATTACATTTCAATAAATATATACTATTGTAATTTCAATTTTTCTATTTTAAAAATTAATTAATGAAATTGATTATTAATATTAAATTAAATTTTTATAATCAGTGCTGATTTAAATTTTTAAAATTAATTTGAAAAATAATAATAGCAAATATTTTACTATACAATCTAATAGTTGACCTACGAATTAAGTATATACAGTAATGTCGTAAAAATATTATTTCTTTTATGAAAAATTTAAAAATGTAGTTTAATCGATAAATTTAAAATTTATATAAAAATTTATTATAAATAGTATTTTTGAATTTAGTATGATTTAATTTAAATAATTTAAAAGTGGGGTGCATTAAATCTAGTTGGGAGTTAATAGATTTGATATTTTATTATTTTTAAAATTTATTAAGAGTAGAAACAGCATAGAATTAAATTATTATTGGTTTCAGTGTGTATATCGTTTTTACCGGTAAGGATAGTGTTCCTGGTGTACCGTTACGAAGCTCTTTATCGCGTTAGTTACGATGCGACACTATCTTTCTTTAGTGTACTATGCTTTCACGGATGTCTAGTACGCGTCACTGTAGTAGTTCATTTTACCGACACATTCGCTTACCGTTTGAGGTAAATTATACGTACCATTTGTCTCGCAACAGACTATTCTTATCCTCGAAATGTTTTATAACAATGTTAACAATATTAATGCAGAATATATAGAATTAAAATAGTAACATCTAGATCTATATATATATATACACACACACACACACACGAATATATATTCAATTTAAATAAATAAAATTTTTATTGTTCAATTTAATAAAATTACATTTCAATAAATATACGCTATTGTAATTTCAATTTTTCTTTTTTAGGAATTAATTAATGAAAGTGATTATCAATACTAAATTAAATTTTTATAATCAGTGTTGATTTAAATTTTTAAAATTAATTTGAAAAATAATAATAGCAAATATTTTACAATACAATCTAATAGTTGACCTATCAGTTAAGTATATACAGTAATGTCGTAAATATATTATTTCTTTTATAAAATATTTAAAAATGTAGTTTAATCGAAAAATTTAAAATTTATATAAAAATTTATTCTATATAGTATTTTTGAATTTAGTATGATTTAATTTAAATAGTTTAAAAGTAGGGTGCATTAAATCTAGTTGGAGTTAGTATATTTGATATTTTATTATGTTTAAAATTTATTAAGAGTAGAAACAGCATAGAATTAAATCCTTATTGGTTTCAGTATGTGTATCGTTTCTACCGGTAAGGAGAGTGTTCCTGGTGTATCGTTACGAAGCTCTTTATCGCGTTAGCTACGATGCGACACCATCTTTCTTTAGTGTACTATGCTTTCACGGTTGTCTAGTACGCGTCACTGTAGTAGTTCATTTTACCGACACATTCGCTTACCGTTTGAGGTAAATTATACGTACCATTTGTCTCGCAACAGACTACTCTTATCCTCGAAATGTTTTATAACAATGTTAACAATATTCATGCAGAATATATAGAATTAACACAGTAATACCTAGATTTATATATATATATACACACACACACACATATATTAAATTTAAATAAATTAAATTTTTATTGTTCAATTTAATATAATGACATTTAAATAAATATATACTATTGTAATTTCCGTTTTTACTTTTTTGAGAAATAATTAATACAAATGATAATAATAATTAATATTAATTTAAATTTTTAAAATTAATTTGAAAAATACTAATATTAAATATTTTATAATAGAATTTAATAGTTGCTCTATCAATTAAATATTTATATTAATGTCGTATATATATTATTTCTCTTACAAAAAATTTAAAAAATTAATTCAATCGAGAAGTTTAAAATTTGTATAAAAATTTATTCTAAATAGTATATATGAATTTAGAATAATTTAATTTAAATACTTTAAAAGTAGGGAGCTTTAAATCTAGTTTGGGGTTAATAGATTTAATATTTTGCTATTTTTTAAATTTATTAAACGTGGAATCAGTATAGAATTCAATTATTACTGGTTTCAGTATGTGTAAACGTACATTATACGAGGAAACCGAAATTAGAATTTTTGCAGATTGAGAGATTAATGAACAATAATATACTTAGAACCTTTTTGAAAGATTTTATACTAGACTATAATGTATATTATATATATATTTATATATATATACATATAAAACAGATGAAATATATATATACAATAGATTATCAGATGCTCGTTTTAACATGTCGATCCGTAACCTTGAATTTCTTTAGAATCTTTAACCTCAAAATGTAGTTCGGTAGTAGAAAACGAAGAGTAATTTGAAAAACACTATCGCGCAATGAGTTTGAAATTTGCGTCGTCTATGTGTCGTACTCTGCTTTAAAATATATCACACTCAATTTGATTATTCATTATTAAATACAATTATTAAAGCTAAAGTATATGCATCATATCCTTAAGAAAAATAATAATTTAATTATCAAAAACTTCGTTGCAATGTGCTTGAGTGGAGAACAGTATTATACATCACACATTGCAGTGTTGTATCGTTTACGCGTAATTCGCGTCAAACTCTGCCGTACAGAGAAACAGCCGCGCACAAAATTCAACCGTACCTAAGAGGTTAATGTAGTAAACAACAAGTCCTCTTGCGTTTGTAGTACATCGACTCGTCGCTGGGCGGCCTATAAGATATTAGTTTTCTCACTAATGTTCGCAAATGTAGAATGTATATACGGGAAACAAATCACACGTTACCCGGGTCCTTCAGCAGTGCATATGCCACAGGCGTGTGTAATATTATGCGTTACAACTCTGTTTTGGCCGCGCACACTGACACGCATATAGCTGTGTGTGTGTTAGTTTGCGACTATTTGCATCACAGGATCCGTCAACAAACGAAGATGGAATGCAATTTGGCAAGAAGAGGAGGGAGAAGCAGCACTAACAGAGTAGCCAAACACGTTTAATTCTTATAATTGATATAATTGTTATAATGTCATAATGTTATTATTGTTATAGTGTTATATATATATATATCTTGTAAAACACATATTAGCAAAATAAAACAATTTGTTTTATATTATCATCTCTAAATATAATGAAAGTATTCCTTGTGTACCGTTACGAAGCTCTTTAACGCGTTAGCTACGATGCGACACTATCTCTCTTTAGTGTACTATGCTTTCGCGGATGTCTACTACGCGTCTCTGTAGTAGTTCAATCTATCGACACATTCGCTCACCGTTTGAGGTAAATTATTCGTACCATTTGTCTCGCAACAGACTATTCTTATCCTCGAAATGTTTTATAACAATGTTAACAATATTCATGCTGAATATATAGAATTAAAATAGTAACACCTAGATCTATATATATATATATATATATATATATACACACACGCACGTATATATATTCAATTTAAATAAATAAAATTTTTATTGTTCAATTTAATAAAATTACATTTCAATAAATATATACTATTGTAATTTCAATTTTTCTTTTTTAAGAATTAATTAATGAAAATGATTATAAATATTAAATTAAATTTTTATAATCAGTGTTGATTTAAATTTTTAAAATTAATTTGAAAAATAATAATAGCAAATATTTTACAATACAATCTAATAGTTGACCTATCAGTTAGGTATATACAGTAATGTCGTAAATATATTATTTCTTTTATAAAAAATTTAAAAATGTAGTTTAATCGAAAAATTTAAAATTTATATAAAAATTTATTCCAAATAGTATTTATGCATTTAGTATAATTTAATTTAAATAGTTTAAAAGTAGGGTGCATTAAATCGAGATGGGAGTTAATAGATTTGATATTTTATTATGTTTAAAATTTATTAAGAGTAGAAACAGCATAGAATTAAATTATTATTGGTTTCAGTGTGTATATCGTTTTTACCGGTAAGAATAGTGTTCCTGATGTACCGATACGAAGCTCTTTAACGCGTTAGCTACGATGCGACACTATCTTTCTTTAGTGTACTATGCTTTCACGGATGTCTAGTACGCGTCACTGTAGTAGTTCAATCTACCGACACATTCGCTTACCATTTGAGATAAATTATACGTACCATTTGTCTCGCAACAGACTATTCTTATCCTCGAAATGTTTTATAACAATGTTAACAATATTCATGCAGAAAATATAGAATTAAAATAGTAACACCTAGATCTATATATATATATATATACACACACACACGTATATATATTCAATTTAAATAAATAAAATTTTTATTGTCCAATTTAATAAAATTACATTTCAATAAATATATACTATTGTAATTTCAATTTTTCTTTTTTAAGAATTAATTAATGAAAATGATTATGAATATTAAATTAAATTTTTATAATCAGTGTTGATTTAAATTTTTAAAATTAATTTGAAAAATAATAATAGCAAATATTTTACAAAACAATCTAATAGTTGACCTATCAGTTAAGTATATACAGTAATGTCGTAAATATATTATTTCTTTTATAAAAAATTTAAAAATGTAGTTTAATGGAAAAATTTAAAATTTATATAAAAATTTATTCCAAATAGTATTTATGCATTTAGTATAATTTAATTTAAATAGTTTAAAAGTAGGGTGCATTAAATCTAGTTGGGAGTTAATAGATTTGATTTTTTATTATTTTTAAAATTTATTAAGAGTAGAAACAGCATAGAATTAAATTATTATTGGTTTCAGTGTGTATATCGTTTTTACCGGTAAGGATAGTGTTCCTGATGTACCGATACGAAGCTCTTTAACGCGTTAGCTACGATGCGACACTATCTTTCTTTAGTGTACTATGCTTTCACGGCTGTCTAGTACGCGTCACTGTAGTAGTTCAATCTACCGACACATTCGCTTACCATTTGAGATAAATTATACGTACCATTTGTCTCGCAACAGACTATTCTTATCCTCGAAATGTTTTATAACAATGTTAACAATATTCATGCAGAATATATAGAATTAACACAGTAATACCTAGATTTATATATATATATATATACACACACACACGTATATATATTAAATTTAAATAAATTAAATTTTTATTGTTCAATTTAATATAATGACATTTAAATAAATATATACTACTGTAATTTCCGTTTTTACTTTTTTGAGAAATAATTAATACAAATGATAATAATAATTAATATTAATTTAAATTTTTACAATTAATTTGAAAAATACTAATATTAAATATTTTATAATAGAATTTAATAGTTGCTCTATCAATTAAATATTTATATTAATGTCGTATATATACTATTTCTCTTACAAAAAATTTAAAAAATTAATTCAATCGAGAAGTTTAAAATTTGTATAAAAATTTATTCTAAATAGTACATATGAATTTAGAATAATTTAATTTAAATACTTTAAAAGTAGGGAGCTTTAAATCTAGTTTGGGGTTAATAGATTTAATATTTTGCTATTTTTTAAATTTATTAAAAGTGGAATCAGTATAGAATTCAATTATTACTGGTTTCAGTATGTGTAAACGTACATTATACGAGGAAACCGAAATTAGAATTTTTGCAGATTGAGAGATTAATGAACAATAATATACTTAGAACCTTTTTGAAAGATTTTATACTAGACTATAATGTATATTATATATATATTTATATATATATACATATAAAACAGATGAAATATATATATACAATAGATTATCAGATGCTCCTTTTAACATGTCGATCCGTAACCTTGAATTTCTTTAGAATCTTTAACCTCAAAATGTAGTTCGGTAGTAGAAAACGATGAGTAATTTGAAAAACACTATCGCGCAATGAGTTTGAAATTTGCGTCGTCTATGTGTCGTACTCTGCTTTAAAATATATCACACTCAATTTGATTATTCATTATTAAATACAATTATTAAAGCTAAAGTATATGCATCATATCCTTAAGAAAAATAATAATTTAATTATCAAAAACTTCGTTGCAATGTGCTTGAGTGGAGAACAGTATTATCCATCACACATTGCAGTGTTGTATCGTTTACGCGTAATTCGCGTCAAACTCTGCCGTACAGAGAAACAGCCGCGCACAAAATTCAACCGTACCTAAGAGGTTAATGTAGTAAACAACAAGTCCTCTTGCGTTTGTAGTACATCGACTCGTCGCTGGGCGGCCTATAAGATATTAGTTTTCTCACTAATGTTCGCAAATGTAGAATGTATATACGGGAAACAAATCACACGTTACCCGGGTCCTTCAGCAGTGCATATGCCAAAGGCGTGTGTAATATTATGCGTTACAACTCTGTTTTGGCCGCGCACACTGACACGCATATAGCTTTGTGTGTGTTAGTTTGCGACTATTTGCATCACAGGATCCGTCAACAAACGAAGATGGAATGCAATTTGGCAAGAAGAGGAGGGACAAGCAGCACTAACAGAGCAGCCAAACGCGTGTAATTCTTATAATTGATATAATTGTTATAATGTCATAATGTTATAATTGTTATATTGTTATATATATATCTTGTAAAACACATATTAGCAAAATAAAACAATTTTTTTTATATTATCATCTCTAAATATAATGAAAGTATTCCTTGTGTACCGTTACGAAGCTCTTTAACGCGTTAGCTACGATGCGACACTATCTCTCTTTAGTGTACTATGCTTTCACGGATGTCTAGTACGCGTCACTGTAGTAGTTCATTTTACCGACACATTCGCTTACCGTTTGAGGTAAATTATACGTACCATTTGTCTCGCAACAGACTATTCTTATCTTCGAAATGTTTTATAACAATGTTAACAATATTCATGCAGCATGTATAGAATTAAAATAGTAACACCTAGATCTATATATATATATATGTCGGAGATGAAAGAACGCCGGAGCTCCTCCTTGGATTCGCGGGAATACCGCAACCCTGTAACTTAGATTAAACAAATGCCGCTCCGATTGTTCGAGATTTATGATCATGAGCTTGGGCTCGAGGCGACAATCAGTCGCCGAACGTAGCCGCGGTCAAAGGGATGAACGTTTTATCTAACAAAGGCACAGAGTAACTCTATTCCTCTCCTTAAAAGAAATAGTCGTAGCGACACGTGGCAGTAAATACTTCAATAGTTTCTATCCCGCGGCCCGCCACACGCAGATTTTGTCCTCCGAGTAAGATGATCGCCGGGTGTCGGCATGCCTTTGCGGCGTATGTTTAGCTAACGTGAGGACCCGCTATAGATCTTAAGATTTAGTCAAGCGAAGTCCGTCAAATAGACTTTGTTGCAACTACGGGAAGATAGGAGAAACCTATCCTCCACGAGCGTTGCCCCACGTCAACAACCTCCCCTCAAGGGCGGCCAGCATCTCTTTCAAAATGCCGATATGGAGATCGACCAATTAGCAATAGCGCTAATTTCCCTCTCCTTTGGAACGAAAGCTTTCTTTGACGAATTCGAGGATCTCATATCCTTAGAACCACCCAATATAGTTTTCCTCGACGACATCGTCGAGACGGAGAGGCATTCTTTGGTACGATCTCATCGACGAATGACAGTGCCGCCTTACAACCAGTGAATATCACACATCTAGTTAACAGAGAGAGTTAGACTTGAACTGTGCGAGAACATACGTTTACCATCCCGTGACCGCGGATTCGTTTCGAACCTAAGGTCATTATCACTAGTGCTACGAGTGCTTAATCTTGTTAATAAGCCTGTGCTAATAAACTCTCCGTTGTATCACAACAATGGCAAATTCTAATGAAAATCCATCAAACGCCCATCTCCTTAATCCTGACTCCAATCCGACATATATATACACACACACACACGTATATATATTCAATTTAAATAAATAAAATTTTCATTGTTCAATTTAATAAAATTACATTTCAATAAATATATACTATTGTAATTTCAATTTTTCTTTTTTAAGAATTAATTAATGAAAATGATTATTAATATTAAATTAAATTTTTATAATCAGTGTTGATTTAAATTTTTAAAATTAATTTGAAAAATAATAATAGCAAATATTTTACAATACAATCTAATAGTTGACCTACGAATTAAGTATATACAGTAATGTCGTAAAAATATTATTTCTTTTATGAAAAATTTAAAAATGTAGTTTAATCGATAAATTTAAAATTTATATAAAAATTTATTATAAATAGTATTTTTGAATTTAGTATGATTTAATTTAAATAACGTAAAAGTGGGGTGCATTAAATCTAGTTGGGAGTTAATAGATTTGATATTTTATTATTTTTAAAATTTATTAAGAGTAGAAACAGCATAGAATTAAATTATTATTGGTTTCAGTGTGTATATCGTTTTTACCGGTAAGGATAGTGTTCCTGATGTACCGATACGAAGCTCTTTATCGCGTTAGTTACGATGCGACACTATCTTTCTTTAGTGTACTATGCTTTCACGGATGTCTAGTACGCGTCACTGTAGTAGTTCATTTTACCGACACATTCGCTTACCGTTTGAGGTAAATTATACGCACCATTTGTCTCGCAACAGACTATTCTTATCCTCGAAACGTTTTATAACAATGTTAACAATATTCATGCAGCATATATAGAATTAAAATAGTAACACCTAGATCTATATATATATATACACACACACACACACACACGTATATGTATTCAATTTAAATAAATAAAATTTTTATTGTTCAATTAAATAAAATTACATTTCAATAAATATATACTATTGTAATTTCAATTTTTCTATTTTAAGAATTAATTAATGAAATTGATTATTAATATTAAATTAAATTTTTATAATCAGTGTTGATTTAAATTTTTAAAATTAATTTGAAAAATAATAATAGCAAATATTTTACTATACAATCTAATAGTTGACCTACGAATTAAGTATATACAGTAATGTCGTAAAAATATTATTTCTTTTATGAAAAATTGAAAAATGTAGTTTAATCGATAAATTTAAAATTTATATAAAAATTTATTATAAATAGTATTTTTGAATTTAGTATGATTTAATTTAAATAATTTAAAAGTGGGGTGCATTAAATCTAGTTGGGAGTTAATAGATTTGATATTTTATTATTTTTAAAATTTATTAAGAGTAGAAACAGCATAGAATTAAATTATTATTGGTTTCAGTGTGTATATCGTTTTTACCGGTAAGGATAGTGTTCCTGGTGTACCGTTACGAAGCTCTTTATCGCGTTAGTTACGATGCGACACTATCTTTCTTTAGTGTACTATGCTTTCACGGATGTCTAGTACGCGTCACTGTAGTAGTTCATTTTACCGACACATTCGCTTACCGTTTGAGGTAAATTATACGTACCATTTGTCTCGCAACAGACTATTCTTATCCTCGAAATGTTTTATAACAATGTTAACAATATTAATGCAGAATATATAGAATTAAAATAGTAACATCTAGATCTATATATATATATACACACACACACACACACGAATATATATTCAATTTAAATAAATAAAATTTTTATTGTTCAATTTAATAAAATTACATTTCAATAAATATACGCTATTGTAATTTCAATTTTTCTTTTTTAGGAATTAATTAATGAAAGTGATTATCAATACTAAATTAAATTTTTATAATCAGTGTTGATTTAAATTTTTAAAATTAATTTGAAAAATAATAATAGCAAATATTTTACAATACAATCTAATAGTTGACCTATCAGTTAAGTATATACAGTAATGTCGTAAATATATTATTTCTTTTATAAAATATTTAAAAATGTAGTTTAATCGAAAAATTTAAAATTTATATAAAAATTTATTCTATATAGTATTTTTGAATTTAGTATGATTTAATTTAAATAGTTTAAAAGTAGGGTGCATTAAATCTAGTTGGAGTTAGTATATTTGATATTTTATTATGTTTAAAATTTATTAAGAGTAGAAACAGCATAGAATTAAATCATTATTGGTTTCAGTATGTGTATCGTTTCTACCGGTAAGGAGAGTGTTCCTGGTGTATCGTAACGAAGCTCTTTATCGCGTTAGCTACGATGCGACACCATCTTTCTTTAGTGTACTATGCTTTCACGGTTGTCTAGTACGCGTCACTGTAGTAGTTCATTTTACCGACACATTCGCTTACCGTTTGAGGTAAATTATACGTACCATTTGTCTCGCAACAGACTACTCTTATCCTCGAAATGTTTTATAACAATGTTAACAATATTCATGCAGAATATATAGAATTAACACAGTAATACCTAGATTTATATATATATATACACACACACACACATATATTAAATTTAAATAAATTAAATTTTTATTGTTCAATTTAATATAATGACATTTAAATAAATATATACTATTGTAATTTCCGTTTTTACTTTTTTGAGAAATAATTAATACAAATGATAATAATAATTAATATTAATTTAAATTTTTAAAATTAATTTGAAAAATACTAATATTAAATATTTTATAATAGAATTTAATAGTTGCTCTATCAATTAAATATTTATATTAATGTCGTATATATATTATTTCTCTTACAAAAAATTTAAAAAATTAATTCAATCGAGAAGTTTAAAATTTGTATAAAAATTTATTCTAAATAGTATATATGAATTTAGAATAATTTAATTTAAATACTTTAAAAGTAGGGAGCTTTAAATCTAGTTTGGGGTTAATAGATTTAATATTTTGCTATTTTTTAAATTTATTAAACGTGGAATCAGTATAGAATTCAATTATTACTGGTTTCAGTATGTGTAAACGTACATTATACGAGGAAACCGAAATTAGAATTTTTGCAGATTGAGAGATTAATGAACAATAATATACTTAGAACCTTTTTGAAAGATTTTATACTAGACTATAATGTATATTATATATATATTTATATATATATACATATAAAACAGATGAAATATATATATACAATAGATTATCAGATGCTCCTTTTAACATGTCGATCCGTAACCTTGAATTTCTTTAGAATCTTTAACCTCAAAATGTAGTTCGGTAGTAGAAAACGAAGAGTAATTTGAAAAACACTATCGCGCAATGAGTTTGAAATTTGCGTCGTCTATGTGTCGTACTCTGCTTTAAAATATATCACACTCAATTTGATTATTCATTATTAAATACAATTATTAAAGCTAAAGTATATGCATCATATCCTTAAGAAAAATAATAATTTAATTATCAAAAACTTCGTTGCAATGTGCTTGAGTGGAGAACAGTATTATCCATCACACATTGCAGTGTTGTATCGTTTACGCGTAATTCGCGTCAAACTCTGCCGTACAGAGAAACAGCCGCGCACAAAATTCAACCGTACCTAAGAGGTTAATGTAGTAAACAACAAGTCCTCTTGCGTTTGTAGTACATCGACTCGTCGCTGGGCGGCCTATAAGATATTAGTTTTCTCACTAATGTTCGCAAATGTAGAATGTATATACGGGAAACAAATCACACGTTACCCGGGTCCTTCAGCAGTGCATATGCCACAGGCGTGTGTAATATTATGCGTTACAACTCTGTTTTGGCCGCGCACACTGACACGCATATAGCTGTGTGTGTGTTAGTTTGCGACTATTTGCATCACAGGATCCGTCAACAAACGAAGATGGAATGCAATTTGGCAAGAAGAGGAGGGAGAAGCAGCACTAACAGAGTAGCCAAACACGTTTAATTCTTATAATTGATATAATTGTTATAATGTCATAATGTTATTATTGTTATATTGTTATATATATATATATCTTGTAAAACACATATTAGCAAAATAAAACAATTTTTTTTATATTATCATCTCTAAATATAATGAAAGTATTCCTTGTGTACCGTTACGAAGCTCTCTAACGCGTTAGCTACGATGCGACACTATCCCACTTTAGTGTACTATGCTTTCGCGGATGTCTACTACGCGTCTCTGTAGTAGTTCAATCTATCGACACATTCGCTCACCGTTTGAGGTAAATTATTCGTACCATTTGTCTCGCAACAGACTATTCTTATCCTCGAAATGTTTTATAACAATGTTAACAATATTCATGCTGAATATATAGAATTAAAATAGTAACACTTAGATCTATATATATATATATATATATATATATATATATATATATACACACACGCACGTATATATATTCAATTTAAATAAATAAAATTTTTATTGTTCAATTTAATAAAATTACATTTCAATAAATATATACTATTGTAATTTCAATTTTTCTTTTTTAAGAATTAATTAATGAAAATGATTATAAATATTAAATTAAATTTTTATAATCAGTGTTGATTTAAATTTTTAAAATTAATTTGAAAAATAATAATAGCAAATATTTTACAATACAATCTAATAGTTGACCTATCAGTTAAGTATATACAGTAATGTCGTAAATATATTATTTCTTTTATAAAAAATTTAAAAATGTAGTTTAATCGAAAAATTTAAAATTTATATAAAAATTTATTCCAAATAGTATTTATGCATTTAGTATAATTTAATTTAAATAGTTTAAAAGTAGGGTGCATTAAATCGAGATGGGAGTTAATAGATTTGATATTTTATTATGTTTAAAATTTATTAAGAGTAGAAACAGCATAGAATTAAATTATTATTGGTTTCAGTGTGTATATCGTTTTTACCGGTAAGAATAGTGTTCCTGATGTACCGATACGAAGCTCTTTAACGCGTTAGCTACGATGCGACACTATCTTTCTTTAGTGTACTATGCTTTCACGGATGTCTAGTACGCGTCACTGTAGTAGTTCAATCTACCGACACATTCGCTTACCATTTGAGATAAATTATACGTACCATTTGTCTCGCAACAGACTATTCTTATCCTCGAAATGTTTTATAACAATGTTAACAATATTCATGCAGAAAATATAGAATTAAAATAGTAACACCTAGATCTATATATATATATATATATACACACACACACGTATATATATTCAATTTAAATAAATAAAATTTTTATTGTCCAATTTAATAAAATTACATTTCAATAAATATATACTATTGTAATTTCAATTTTTCTTTTTTAAGAATTAATTAATGAAAATGATTATGAATATTAAATTAAATTTTTATAATCAGTGTTGATTTAAATTTTTAAAATTAATTTGAAAAATAATAATAGCAAATATTTTACAAAACAATCTAATAGTTGACCTATCAGTTAAGTATATACAGTAATGTCGTAAATATATTATTTCTTTTATAAAAAATTTAAAAATGTAGTTTAATGGAAAAATTTAAAATTTATATAAAAATTTATTCCAAATAGTATTTATGCATTTAGTATAATTTAATTTAAATAGTTTAAAAGTAGGGTGCATTAAATCTAGTTGGGAGTTAATAGATTTGATTTTTTATTATTTTTAAAATTTATTAAGAGTAGAAACAGCATAGAATTAAATTATTATTGGTTTCAGTGTGTATATCGTTTTTACCGGTAAGGATAGTGTTCCTGATGTACCGATACGAAGCTCTTTAACGCGTTAGCTACGATGCGACACTATCTTTCTTTAGTGTACTATGCTTTCACGGATGTCTAGTACGCGTCACTGTAGTAGTTCAATCTACCGACACATTCGCTTACCATTTGAGATAAATTATACGTACCATTTGTCTCGCAACAGACTATTCTTATCCTCGAAATGTTTTATAACAATGTTAAAGATATTCATGCAGAATATATAGAATTAATATAGCAATGCCTATATCTATATATATACACACACACACTCACGTATATGCGTTAAATTTAAATAAATTAAATCTTTATTGTTCAATTTAATAAAATTACATTTAAATAAATATATACTATTGTATTTTCCGTTTTTACTTTTTTGAGAAATAATTAATACAAATGATAATAATAATTAATATTAATTTAAATTTTTAAAATTAATTTGAAAAATGCTAATATTAAATATTTTATAATAGAATTTAATAGTTGCTCTATCAATTAAATATTTGAATTAATGTTGTATATATATTATTTCTCTTACAAAAAATTTAAAAAATTAATTCAATCGAGAAGTTTAAAATTTGTATAAAAATTTATTCTAAATAGTACATATGAATTTAGAATAATTTAATTTAAATACTTTAAAAGTAGGGAGCTTTAAATCTAGTTTGGGGTTAATAGATTTAATATTTTGCTATTTTTTAAATTTACTAAAAGTGGAATCAGTATAGAATTCAATTATTACTGGTTTCAGTATGTGTAAACGTACATTATACGAGTAAACCGAAATTAGAATTTTTGCAGATTGAGAGATTAATGAACAATAATATAGTTAGAACCTTTTTGAAAGATTTTATACTAGACTATAATGTATATTATATATATATTTATATATATATACATATAAAACAGATGAAATATATATATACAATAGATTATCAGATGCTCCTTTTAACATGTCGATCCGTGCCCTTGAATTTCTTTAGAATCTTTAACCTCAAAATGTAGTTCGGAAATAGAAAACGAAGAGCAATTTGAAAAACACTAACGCGCAATGAGTTTGAAATTTGCGTCGTCTATGTGTCGTACTCTGCTTTAAAATATATCACACTCAATTTGATTATTCATTATTAAATACAATTATTAAAGCTAAAGTATATGCATCATATCCTTAAGAAAAATAATAATTTAATTATCAAAAACTTCGTTGCAATGTGCTTGAGTGGAGAACAGTATTATCCATCACACATTGCAGTGTTGTATCGTTTACGCGTTATTCGCGTCAAACTCTGCCGTACAGAGAAACAGCCGCGCACAAAATTCAACCGTACCTAAGAGGTTAATGTAGTAAACAACAAGTCCTCTTGCGTTTGTAGTACATCGACTCGTCGCTGGGCGGCCTATAAGATATTAGTTTTCTCACTAATGTTCGCAAATGTAGAATGTATATACGGGAAACAAATCACACGTTACCCGGTCATTCAGCAGTTTATATGCCAAAGGTGTGTGTAATATTATGCGTTACAACTCTGTTTTGGCCGCGCACACTGACACGCATATAGCTGTGTGTGTGTTAGTTTGCGACTATTTGCATCACAGAATCCGTCAACAAACGAAGATGGAATGCAATTTGGCAAGAAGAGGAGGGACAAGCAGCACTAACAGAGTAGCCAAACGCGTGTAATTCTTATAATTGATATAATTGTTATAATGTCATAATGTTATTATTGTTATATTGTTATATATATATATATATCTTGTAAAACACATATTAGCAAAATAAAACAATTTTTTTTATATTATCATCTCTAAATATAATGAAAGTATTCCTTGTGTACCGTTACGAAGCTCTTTAACGCGTTAGCTACGATGCGACACTATCTCTCTTTAGTGTACTATGCTTTCGCGGATGTCTACTACGCGTCTCTGTAGTAGTTCAATCTATCGACACATTCGCTCACCGTTTGAGGTAAATTATTCGTACCATTTGTCTCGCAACAGACTATTCTTATCCTCGAAATGTTTTATAACAATGTTAACAATATTCATGCTGAATATATAGAATTAAAATAGTAACACCTAGATCTATATATATATATATACACACACGCACGTATATATATTCAATTTAAATAAATAAAATTTTTATTGTTCAATTTAATAAAATTACATTTCAATAAATATATACTATTGTAATTTCAATTTTTCTTTTTTAAGAATTAATTAATGAAAATGATTATTAATATTAAATTAAATTTTTATAATCAGTGTTGATTTAAATTTTTAAAATTAATTTGAAAAATAATAATAGCAAATGTTTTACAATACAATCTAATAGTTGACCTACGAATTAAGTATATACAGTAATGTCGTAAAAATATTATTTCTTTTATGAAAAATTTAAAAATGTAGTTTAATCGATACATTTAAAATTTATATAAAAATTTATTATAAATAGTATTTTTGAATTTAGTATGATTTAATTTAAATAATTTAAACGTGGGGTGCATTAAATCTAGTTGGGAGTTAATAGATTTGATATTTTATTATGTTTAAAATTTATTAAGAGTAGAAACAGCATAGAATTAAATTATTATTGGTTTCAGTGTGTATATCGTTTTTACCGGTAAGGATAGTGTTCCTGATGTACCGATACGAAGCTCTTTATCGCGTTAGTTACGATGCGACACTATCTTTCTTTAGTGTACTATGCTTTCACGGATGTCTAGTACGCGTCACTGTAGTAGTTCATTTTACCGACACATTCGCTTACCGTTTGAGGTAAATTATACGCACCATTTGTCTCGCAACAGACTATTCTTATCCTCGAAACGTTTTATAACAATGTTAACAATATTCATGCAGCATATATAGAATTAAAATAGTAACACCTAGATCTATATATATATATACACACACACACACACACACGTATATGTATTCAATTTAAATAAATAAAATTTTTATTGTTCAATTAAATAAAATTACATTTCAATAAATATATACTATTGTAATTTCAATTTTTCTATTTTAAGAATTAATTAATGAAATTGATTATTAATATTAAATTAAATTTTTATAATCAGTGTTGATTTAAATTTTTAAAATTAATTTGAAAAATAATAATAGCAAATATTTTACTATACAATCTAATAGTTGACCTACGAATTAAGTATATACAGTAATGTCGTAAAAATATTATTTCTTTTATGAAAAATTGAAAAATGTAGTTTAATCGATAAATTTAAAATTTATATAAAAATTTATTATAAATAGTATTTTTGAATTTAGTATGATTTAATTTAAATAATTTAAAAGTGGGGTGCATTAAATCTAGTTGGGAGTTAATAGATTTGATATTTTATTATTTTTAAAATTTATTAAGAGTAGAAACAGCATAGAATTAAATCATTATTGGTTTCAGTATGTGTATCGTTTCTACCGGTAAGGAGAGTGTTCCTGGTGTATCGTAACGAAGCTCTTTATCGCGTTAGCTACGATGCGACACCATCTTTCTTTAGTGTACTATGCTTTCACGGTTGTCTAGTACGCGTCACTGTAGTAGTTCATTTTACCGACACATTCGCTTACCGTTTGAGGTAAATTATACGTACCATTTGTCTCGCAACAGACTACTCTTATCCTCGAAATGTTTTATAACAATGTTAACAATATTCATGCAGAATATATAGAATTAACACAGTAATACCTAGATTTATATATATATATACACACACACACACATATATTAAATTTAAATAAATTAAATTTTTATTGTTCAATTTAATATAATGACATTTAAATAAATATATACTATTGTAATTTCCGTTTTTACTTTTTTGAGAAATAATTAATACAAATGATAATAATAATTAATATTAATTTAAATTTTTAAAATTAATTTGAAAAATACTAATATTAAATATTTTATAATAGAATTTAATAGTTGCTCTATCAATTAAATATTTATATTAATGTCGTATATATATTATTTCTCTTACAAAAAATTTAAAAAATTAATTCAATCGAGAAGTTTAAAATTTGTATAAAAATTTATTCTAAATAGTATATATGAATTTAGAATAATTTAATTTAAATACTTTAAAAGTAGGGAGCTTTAAATCTAGTTTGGGGTTAATAGATTTAATATTTTGCTATTTTTTAAATTTATTAAACGTGGAATCAGTATAGAATTCAATTATTACTGGTTTCAGTATGTGTAAACGTACATTATACGAGGAAACCGAAATTAGAATTTTTGCAGATTGAGAGATTAATGAACAATAATATACTTAGAACCTTTTTGAAAGATTTTATACTAGACTATAATGTATATTATATATATATTTATATATATATACATATAAAACAGATGAAATATATATATACAATAGATTATCAGATGCTCCTTTTAACATGTCGATCCGTAACCTTGAATTTCTTTAGAATCTTTAACCTCAAAATGTAGTTCGGTAGTAGAAAACGAAGAGTAATTTGAAAAACACTATCGCGCAATGAGTTTGAAATTTGCGTCGTCTATGTGTCGTACTCTGCTTTAAAATATATCACACTCAATTTGATTATTCATTATTAAATACAATTATTAAAGCTAAAGTATATGCATCATATCCTTAAGAAAAATAATAATTTAATTATCAAAAACTTCGTTGCAATGTGCTTGAGTGGAGAACAGTATTATCCATCACACATTGCAGTGTTGTATCGTTTACGCGTAATTCGCGTCAAACTCTGCCGTACAGAGAAACAGCCGCGCACAAAATTCAACCGTACCTAAGAGGTTAATGTAGTAAACAACAAGTCCTCTTGCGTTTGTAGTACATCGACTCGTCGCTGGGCGGCCTATAAGATATTAGTTTTCTCACTAATGTTCGCAAATGTAGAATGTATATACGGGAAACAAATCACACGTTACCCGGGTCCTTCAGCAGTGCATATGCCACAGGCGTGTGTAATATTATGCGTTACAACTCTGTTTTGGCCGCGCACACTGACACGCATATAGCTGTGTGTGTGTTAGTTTGCGACTATTTGCATCACAGGATCCGTCAACAAACGAAGATGGAATGCAATTTGGCAAGAAGAGGAGGGAGAAGCAGCACTAACAGAGTAGCCAAACACGTTTAATTCTTATAATTGATATAATTGTTATAATGTCATAATGTTATTATTGTTATATTGTTATATATATATATATCTTGTAAAACACATATTAGCAAAATAAAACAATTTTTTTTATATTATCATCTCTAAATATAATGAAAGTATTCCTTGTGTACCGTTACGAAGCTCTCTAACGCGTTAGCTACGATGCGACACTATCCCACTTTAGTGTACTATGCTTTCGCGGATGTCTACTACGCGTCTCTGTAGTAGTTCAATCTATCGACACATTCGCTCACCGTTTGAGGTAAATTATTCGTACCATTTGTCTCGCAACAGACTATTCTTATCCTCGAAATGTTTTATAACAATGTTAACAATATTCATGCTGAATATATAGAATTAAAATAGTAACACTTAGATCTATATATATATATATATATATATATATATATATATACACACACGCACGTATATATATTCAATTTAAATAAATAAAATTTTTATTGTTCAATTTAATAAAATTACATTTCAATAAATATATACTATTGTAATTTCAATTTTTCTTTTTTAAGAATTAATTAATGAAAATGATTATAAATATTAAATTAAATTTTTATAATCAGTGTTGATTTAAATTTTTAAAATTAATTTGAAAAATAATAATAGCAAATATTTTACAATACAATCTAATAGTTGACCTATCAGTTAAGTATATACAGTAATGTCGTAAATATATTATTTCTTTTATAAAAAATTTAAAAATGTAGTTTAATCGAAAAATTTAAAATTTATATAAAAATTTATTCCAAATAGTATTTATGCATTTAGTATAATTTAATTTAAATAGTTTAAAAGTAGGGTGCATTAAATCGAGATGGGAGTTAATAGATTTGATATTTTATTATGTTTAAAATTTATTAAGAGTAGAAACAGCATAGAATTAAATTATTATTGGTTTCAGTGTGTATATCGTTTTTACCGGTAAGAATAGTGTTCCTGATGTACCGATACGAAGCTCTTTAACGCGTTAGCTACGATGCGACACTATCTTTCTTTAGTGTACTATGCTTTCACGGATGTCTAGTACGCGTCACTGTAGTAGTTCAATCTACCGACACATTCGCTTACCATTTGAGATAAATTATACGTACCATTTGTCTCGCAACAGACTATTCTTATCCTCGAAATGGTTTATAACAATGTTAACAATATTCATGCAGAAAATATAGAATTAAAATAGTAACACCTAGATCTATATATATATATATATATACACACACACACGTATATATATTCAATTTAAATAAATAAAATTTTTATTGTCCAATTTAATAAAATTACATTTCAATAAATATATACTATTGTAATTTCAATTTTTCTTTTTTAAGAATTAATTAATGAAAATGATTATGAATATTAAATTAAATTTTTATAATCAGTGTTGATTTAAATTTTTAAAATTAATTTGAAAAATAATAATAGCAAATATTTTACAAAACAATCTAATAGTTGACCTATCAGTTAAGTATATACAGTAATGTCGTAAATATATTATTTCTTTTATAAAAAATTTAAAAATGTAGTTTAATGGAAAAATTTAAAATTTATATAAAAATTTATTCCAAATAGTATTTATGCATTTAGTATAATTTAATTTAAATAGTTTAAAAGTAGGGTGCATTAAATCTAGTTGGGAGTTAATAGATTTGATTTTTTATTATTTTTAAAATTTATTAAGAGTAGAAACAGCATAGAATTAAATTATTATTGGTTTCAGTGTGTATATCGTTTTTACCGGTAAGGATAGTGTTCCTGATGTACCGATACGAAGCTCTTTAACGCGTTAGCTACGATGCGACACTATCTTTCTTTAGTGTACTATGCTTTCACGGATGTCTAGTACGCGTCACTGTAGTAGTTCAATCTACCGACACATTCGCTTACCATTTGAGATAAATTATACGTACCATTTGTCTCGCAACAGACTATTCTTATCCTCGAAATGTTTTATAACAATGTTAAAGATATTCATGCAGAATATATAGAATTAATATAGCAATGCCTATATCTATATATATACACACACACACTCACGTATATGCGTTAAATTTAAATAAATTAAATCTTTATTGTTCAATTTAATAAAATTACATTTAAATAAATATATACTATTGTATTTTCCGTTTTTACTTTTTTGAGAAATAATTAATACAAATGATAATAATAATTAATATTAATTTAAATTTTTAAAATTAATTTGAAAAATGCTAATATTAAATATTTTATAATAGAATTTAATAGTTGCTCTATCAATTAAATATTTGAATTAATGTGGTATATATATTATTTCTCTTACAAAAAATTTAAAAAATTAATTCAATCGAGAAGTTTAAAATTTGTATAAAAATTTATTCTAAATAGTACATATGAATTTAGAATAATTTAATTTAAATACTTTAAAAGTAGGGAGCTTTAAATCTAGTTTGGGGTTAATAGATTTAATATTTTGCTATTTTTTAAATTTATTAAAAGTGGAATCAGTATAGAATTCAATTATTACTGGTTTCAGTATGTGTAAACGTACATTATACGAGGAAACCGAAATTAGAATTTTTGCAGATTGAGAGATTAATGAACAATAATATACTTAGAACCTTTTTGAAAGATTTTATACTAGACTATAATGTATATTATATATATATTTATATATATATACATATAAAACAGATGAAATATATATATACAATAGATTATCAGATGCTCGTTTTAACATGTCGATCCGTAACCTTGAATTTCTTTAGAATCTTTAACCTCAAAATGTAGTTCGGTAGTAGAAAACGAAGAGTAATTTGAAAAACACTATCGCGCAATGAGTTTGAAATTTGCGTCGTCTATGTGTCGTACTCTGCTTTAAAATATATCACACTCAATTTGATTATTCATTATTAAATACAATTATTAAAGCTAAAGTATATGCATCATATCCTTAAGAAAAATAATAATTTAATTATCAAAAACTTCGTTGCAATGTGCTTGAGTGGAGAATAGTATTATCCATCACACATTGCAGTGTTGTATCGTTTACGCGTTATTCGCGTCAAACTCTGCCGTACAGAGAAACAGCCGCGCACAAAATTCAACCGTACCTGAGAGGTTAATGTAGTAAACAACAAGTCCTCTTGCGTTTGTAGTACATCGACTCGTCGCTGGGCGGTCTATAAGATATTAGTTTTCTCACTAATGTTCGCAAATGTAGAATGTATATACGGGAAACAAATCACACGTTACCCGGGTCCTTCAGCAGTGCATATGCCAAAGGCGTGTGTAATATTATGCGTTACAACTCTGTTTTGGCCGCGCACACTGACACGCATATAGCTGTGTGTGTGTTAGTTTGCGACTATTTGCATCACAGGATCCGTCAACAAACGAAGATGGAATGCAATTTGGCAAGAAGAGGAGGGACAAGCAGCACTAACAGAGTAGCCAAACGCGTGTAATTCTTATAATTGATATAATTGTTATAATGTCATAATGTTATAATTGTTATATTGTTATATATATATCTTGTAAAACACATATTAGCAAAATAAAACAATTTTTTTTATATTATCATCTCTAAATATAATGAAAGTATTCCTTGTGTACCGTTACGAAGCTCTTTAACGCGTTAGCTACGATGCGACACTATCTCTCTTTAGTGTACTATGCTTTCGCGGATGTCTACTACGCGTCTCTGTAGTAGTTCAATCTATCGACACATTCGCTCACCGTTTGAGGTAAATTATTCGTACCATTTGTCTCGCAACAGACTATTCTTATCCTCGAAATGTTTTATAACAATGTTAACAATATTCATGCTGAATATATAGAATTAAAATAGTAACACCTAGATCTATATATATATATATATACACACACGCACGTATATATATTCAATTTAAATAAATAAAATTTTTATTGTTCAATTTAATAAAATTACATTTCAATAAATATATACTATTGTAATTTCAATTTTTCTTTTTTAAGAATTAACTAATGAAAATGATTATTAATATTAAATTAAATTTTTATAATCAGTGTTGATTTAAATTTTTAAAATTAATTTGAAATATAATAATAGCAAATATTTTACAATACAATCTAATAGTTGACCTACGAATTAAGTATATACAGTAATGTCGTAAAAATATTATTCCTTTTATGAAAAATTTAAAAATGTAGTTTAATCGATAAATTTAAAATTTATATAAAAATTTATTATAAATAGTATTTTTGAATTTAGTATGATTTAATTTAAATAATTTAAACGTGGGGTGCATTAAATCTAGTTGGGAGTTAATAGATTTGATTTTTTATTATTTTTAAAATTTATTAAGAGTAGAAACAGCATAGAATTAAATTATTATTGGTTTCAGTGTGTATATCGTTTTTACCGGTAAGGATAGTGTTCCTGATGTACCGATACGAAGCTCTTTAACGCGGTAGCTACGATGCGACACTATCTTTCTTTAGTGTACTATGCTTTCACGGATGTCTAGTACGCGTCACTGTAGTAGTTCAATCTACCGACACATTCGCTTACCATTTGAGATAAATTATACGTACCATTTGTCTCGCAACAGACTATTCTTATCCTCGAAATGTTTTATAACAATGTTAACAATATTCATGCAGAAAATATAGAATTAAAATAGTAACACCTAGATCTATATATATATATATATACACACACACACGTATATATATTCAATTTAAATAAATAAAATTTTTATTGTCCAATTTAATAAAATTACATTTCAATAAATATATACTATTGTAATTTCAATATTTCTTTTTTAAGAATTAATTAATGAAAATGATTATGAATATTAAATTAAATTTTTATAATCAGTGTTGATTTAAATTTTTAAAATTAATTTGAAAAATAATAATAGCAAATATTTTACAAAACAATCTAATAGTTGACCTATCAGTTAAGTATATACAGTAATGTCGTAAATATATTATTTCTTTTATAAAAAATTTAAAAATGTAGTTTAATCGAAAAATTTAAAATTTATATAAAAATTTATTCCAAATAGTATTTATGCATTTAGTATAATTTAATTTAAATAGTTTAAAAGTAGGGTGCATTAAATCGAGATGGGAGTTAATAGATTTGATATTTTATTATGTTTAAAATTTATTAAGAGTAGAAACAGCATAGAATTAAATCATTATTGGTTTCAGTATGTGTATCGTTTCTACCTGTAAGGAGAGTGTTCCTGGTGTATCGTTACGAAGCTCTTTATCGCGTTAGCTACGATGCGACACCATCTTTCTTTAGTGTACTATGCTTTCACGGTTGTCTAGTACGCGTCACTGTAGTAGTTCATTTTACCGACACATTCGCTTACCGTTTGAGGTAAATTATACGTACCATTTGTCTCGCAACAGACTATTCTTATCCTCGAAATGTTTTATAACAATGTTAACAATATTCATGCAGAATATATAGAATTAACACAGTAATACCTAGATTTATATATATATATACACACACACACGTATATATATTAAATTTAAATAAATTAAATTTTTATTGTTCAATTTAATATAATGACATTTAAATAAATATATACTATTGTAATTTCCGTTTTTACTTTTTTGAGAAATAATTAATACAGATGATAATAATAATTAATATTAATTTAAATTTTTACAATTAATTTGAAAAATACTAATATTAAATATTTTATAATAGAATTTAATAGTTGCTCTATCAATTAAATATTTATATTAATGTCGTATATATATTATTTCTCTTACAAAAAATTTAAAAAATTAATTCAATCGAGAAGTTTAAAATTTGTATAAAAATTTATTCTAAATAGTACATATGAATTTAGAATAATTTAATTTAAATACTTTAAAAGTAGGGAGCTTTAAATCTAGTTTGGGGTTAATAGATTTAATATTTTGCTATTTTTTAAATTTATTAAAAGTGGAATCAGTATAGAATTCAATTATTACTGGTTTCAGTATGTGTAAACGTACATTATACGAGGAAACCGAAATTAGAATTTTTGCAGATTGAGAGATTAATGAACAATAATATACTTAGAACCTTTTTGAAAGATTTTATACTAGACTATAATGTATATTATATATATATTTATATATATATACATATAAAACAGATGAAATATATATATACAATAGATTATCAGATGCTCCTTTTAACATGTCGATCCGTAACCTTGAATTTCTTTAGAATCTTTAACCTCAAAATGTAGTTCGGTAGTAGAAAACGAAGAGTAATTTGAAAAACACTATCGCGCAATGAGTTTGAAATTTGCGTCGTCTATGTGTCGTACTCTGCTTTAAAATATATCACACTCAATTTGATTATTCATTATTAAATACAATTATTAAAGCTAAAGTATATGCATCATATCCTTAAGAAAAATAATAATTTAATTATCAAAAACTTCGTTGCAATGTGCTTCAGTGGAGAATAGTATTATCCATCACACATTGCAGTGTTGTATCGTTTACGCGTAATTCGCGTCAAACTCTGCCGTACAGAGAAACAGCCGCGCACAAAATTCAACCGTACCTAAGAGGTTAATGTAGTAAACAACAAGTCCTCTTGCGTTTGTAGTACATCGACTCGTCGCTGGGCGGCCTATAAGATATTAGTTTTCTCACCAATGTTCGCAAATGTAGAATGTATATACGGGAAACAAATCACACGTTACCCGGGTCCTTCAGCAGTGCATATGCCAAAGGCGTGTGTAATATTATGCGTTACAACTTTGTTTTGGCCGCGCACACTGACACGCATATAGCTGTGTGTGTGTTAGTTTGCGACTATTTGCATCACAGGATCCGTCAACAAACGATGATGGAATGCAATTTGGCAAGAAGAGGAGGGACAAGCAGCACTAACAGAGTAGCCATCGCGTGTATTTCTTATAATTGATATAATTGTTATAATGTCATAATGTTATTATTGTTATATTGTTATATATATATATCTTGTAAAACACATATTAGCAAAATAAAGCAATTTTTTTTATATTATCATCTCTAAATATAATGAAAGTATTCCTTGTGTACCGTTACGAAGCTCTTTAACGCGTTAGCTACGATGCGACACTATCTCTCTTTAGTGTACTATGCTTTCGCGGATGTCTACTACGCGTCTCTGTAGTAGTTCAATCTATCGACACATTCGCTCACCGTTTGAGGTAAATTTTTCGTACCATTTGTCTCGCAACAGACTATTCTTATCCTCGAAATGTTTTATAACAATGTTAACAATATTCATGCTGAATATATAGAATTAAAATAGTAACACCTAGATCTATATATATATATATGTCGGAGATGAAAGAACGCCGGAGCTCCTCCTTGGATTCGCGGGAATACCGCAACCCTGTAACTTAGATTAAACAAATGCCGCTCCGATTGTTCGAGATTTATGATCATGAGCTTGGGCTCGAGGCGACAATCAGTCGCCGAACGTAGCCGCGGTCAAAGGGATGAACGTTTTATCTAACAAAGGCACAGAGTAACTCTATTCCTCTCCTTAAAAGAAATAGTCGTAGCGACACGTGGCAGTAAATACTTCAATAGTTTCTATCCCGCGGCCCGCCACACGCAGATTTTGTCCTCCGAGTAAGATGATCGCCGGGTGTCGGCATGCCTTTGCGGCGTATGTTTAGCTAACGTGAGGACCCGCTATAGATCTTAAGATTTAGTCAAGCGAAGTCCGTCAAATAGACTTTGTTGCAACTACGGGAAGATAGGAGAAACCTATCCTCCACGAGCGTTGCCCCCCGTCAACAACCTCCCCTCAAGGGCGGCCAGCATCTCTTTCAAAATGCCGATATGGAGATCGACCAATTAGCAATAGCGCTAATTTCCCTCTCCTTTGGAACGAAAGCTTTCTTTGACGAATTCGAGGATCTCATATCCTTAGAACCACCCAATATAGTTTTCCTCGACGACATCGTCGAGACGGAGAGGCATTCTTTGGTACGATCTCATCGACGAATGACAGTGCCGCCTTACAACCAGTGAATATCACACATCTACTTAACAGAGAGAGTTAGACTTGAACTGTGCGAGAACATACGTTTACCATCCCGTGACCGCGGATTCGTTTCGAACCTAAGGTCATTATCACTAGTGCTACGAGTGCTTAATCTTGTTAATAAGCCTGTGCTAATAAACTCTCCGTTGTATCACAACAATGGCAAATTCTAATGAAAATCCATCAAACGCCCATCTCCTTAATCCTGACTCCAATCCGACATATATATACACACACACACACGTATATATATTCAATTTAAATAAATAAAATTTTCATTGTTCAATTTAATAAAATTACATTTCAATAAATATATACTATTGTAATTTCAATTTTTCTTTTTTAAGAATTAATTAATGAAAATGATTATCGATATTAAATTAAATTTTTATAATCAGTGTTGATTAAAATTTTTAAAATTAATTTGAAAAGTAATAATAGCAAATATTTTACAATACAATCTAATAGTTGACCTATCAATTAAGTATATACAGTAATGTCGTAAATATATTATTTCTTTTATAAAAAATTTAAAAATGTAGTTTAATCGAAAAATTTAAAATTTATGTAAAAATTTATTATGAATAGTATTTTTGAATTTAGTATGATTTAATTTAAATAACGTAAAAGTGGGGTGCATTAAATCTAGTTGGGAGTTAATAGATTTGATATTTTATTATTTTTAAAATTTATTAAGAGTAGAAACAGCATAGAATTAAATTATTTTTGGTTTCAGTATGTGTATCGTTTCTACCGGTAAGGAGAGTGTTCCTGGTGTATCGTTACCAAGCTCTTTATCGCGCTAGCTACGATGCGACACTATCTTTCTTTAGTGTACTATGCTTTCACGGATGTCTAGTACGCGTCTCTGTAGCATTTCAATCTACCGACACATTCGCTTACCGTTTGAGGTAAATTATACGTACCATTTGTCTCGCAACAGACTATTCTTATCCTCGAAATGTTTTATAACAATGTTAAAGATATTCATGCAGAATATATAGAATTAATATAGTAATGCCTATATCTATATATATACACACACACACTCACGTATATGCGTTAAATTTAAATAAATTAAATCTTTATTGTTCAATTTAATAAAATTACATTTAAATAAATATATACTATTGTATTTTCCGTTTTTACTTTTTTGAGAAATAATTAATACAAATGATAATAATAATTAATATTAATTTAAATTTTTAAAATTAATTTGAAAAATGCTAATATTAAATATTTTATAATAGAATTTAATAGTTGCTCTATCAATTAAATATTTGAATTAATGTCGTATATATATTATTTCTCTTACAAAAAATTTAAAAAATTAATTCAATCGAGAAGTTTAAAATTTGTATAAAAATTTATTCTAAATAGTACATATGAATTTAGAATAATTTAATTTAAATACTTTAAAAGTAGGGAGCTTTAAATCTAGTTTGGGGTTAATAGATTTAATATTTTGCTATTTTTTAAATTTACTAAAAGTGGAATCAGTATAGAATTCAATTATTACTGGTTTCAGTATGTGTAAACGTACATTATACGAGTAAACCGAAATTAGAATTTTTGCAGATTGAGAGATTAATGAACAATAATATAGTTAGAACCTTTTTGAAAGATTTTATACTAGACTATAATGTATATTATATATATATTTATATATATATACATATAAAACAGATGAAATATATATATACAATAGATTATCAGATGCTCCTTTTAACATGTCGATCCGTGCCCTTGAATTTCTTTAGAATCTTTAACCTCAAAATGTAGTTCGGAAATAGAAAACGAAGAGCAATTTGAAAAACACTAACGCGCAATGAGTTTGAAATTTGCGTCGTCTATGTGTCGTACTCTGCTTTAAAATATATCACACTCAATTTGATTATTCATTATTAAATACAATTATTAAAGCTAAAGTATATGCATCATATCCTTAAGAAAAATAATAATTTAATTATCAAAAACTTCGTTGCAATGTGCTTGAGTGGAGAACAGTATTATCCATCACACATTGCAGTGTTGTATCGTTTACGCGTTATTCGCGTCAAACTCTGCCGTACAGAGAAACAGCCGCGCACAAAATTCAACCGTACCTAAGAGGTTAATGTAGTAAACAACAAGTCCTCTTGCGTTTGTAGTACATCGACTCGTCGCTGGGCGGCCTATAAGATATTAGTTTTCTCACCAATGTTCGCAAATGTAGAATGTATATACGGGAAACAAATCACACGTTACCCGGGTCCTTCAGCAGTGCATATGCCAAAGGCGTGTGTAATATTATGCGTTACAACTTTGTTTTGGCCGCGCACACTGACACGCATATAGCTGTGTGTGTGTTAGTTTGCGACTATTTGCATCACAGGATCCGTCAACAAACGATGATGGAATGCAATTTGGCAAGAAGAGGAGGGACAAGCAGCACTAACAGAGTAGCCATCGCGTGTATTTCTTATAATTGATATAATTGTTATAATGTCATAATGTTATTATTGTTATATTGTTATATATATATATCTTGTAAAACACATATTAGCAAAATAAAACAATTTTTTTTATATTATCATCTCTAAATATAATGAAAGTATTCCTTGTGTACCGTTACGAAGCTCTCTAACGCGTTAGCTACGATGCGACACTATCCCACTTTAGTGTACTATGCTTTCGCGGATGTCTACTACGCGTCTCTGTAGTAGTTCAATCTATCGACACATTCGCTCACCGTTTGAGGTAAATTATTCGTACCATTTGTCTCGCAACAGACTATTCTTATCCTCGAAATGTTTTATAACAATGTTAACAATATTCATGCTGAATATATAGAATTAAAATAGTAACACTTAGATCTATATATATATATATATATATATGTATATATATATATATATATATATATATATATATACACACACGCACGTATATATATTCAATTTAAATAAATAAAATTTTTATTGTTCAATTTAATAAAATTACATTTCAATAAATATATACTATTGTAATTTCAATTTTTCTTTTTTAAGAATTAATTAATGAAAATGATTATAAATATTAAATTAAATTTTTATAATCAGTGTTGATTTAAATTTTTAAAATTAATTTGAAAAATAATAATAGCAAATATTTTACAATACAATCTAATAGTTGACCTATCAGTTAAGTATATACAGTAATGTCGTAAATATATTATTTCTTTCATAAAAAATTTAAAAATGTAGTTTAATCGAAAAATTTAAAATTTATATAAAAATTTATTCCAAATAGTATTTATGCATTTAGTATAATTTAATTTAAATAGTTTAAAAGTAGGGTGCATTAAATCGAGATGGGAGTTAATAGATTTGATATTTTATTATGTTTAAAATTTATTAAGAGTAGAAACAGCATAGAATTAAATCGTTATTGGTTTCAGTATGTGTATCGTTTCTACCGTTAAGGATAGTGTTCCTGGTGTACAGTTACGAAGCTCTTTATCGCATTAGCTACGATGCGACACTATCTTTCTTTAGTGTACTATGCTTTCACGGATGTCTAGTACGCGTCTCTGTAGTAGTTCATTTTATCGACACATTCGCTTACCGTTTGAGGTAAATTATACGTACCATTTGTCTCGCAACAGACTATTGTTATACTCGAAATGTTTTATAACAATGTTAACAATATTCATGCAGAATATATAGAATTAACACAGTAATACCTAGATTTATATATATATATATACACACACACACACGTATATATATTAAATTTAAATAAATTAAATTTTTATTGTTCAATTTAATATAATGACATTTAAATAAATATATACTACTGTAATTTCCGTTTTTACTTTTTTGAGAAATAATTAATACAAATGATAATAATAATTAATATTAATTTAAATTTTTACAATTAATTTGAAAAATACTAACATTAAATATTTTATAATAGAATTTAATAGTTGCTCTATCAATTAAATATTTGAATTAATGTCGTATATATATTATTTCTCTTACAAAAAATTTAAAAAATTAATTCAATCGAGAAGTTTAAAATTTGTATAAAAATTTATTCTAAATAGTACATATGAATTTAGAATAATTTAATTTAAATACTTTAAAAGTAGGGAGCTCTAAATCTAGTTTGGGGTTAATAGATTTAATATTTTGCTATTTTTTAAATTTATTAAAAGTGGAATCAGTATAGAATTCAATTATTACTGGTTTCAGTATGTGTAAACGTACATTATACGAGGAAACCGAAATTAGAATTTTTGCAGATTGAGAGATTAATGAACAATAATATACTTAGAACCTTTTTGAAAGATTTTATACTAGACTATAATGTATATTATATATATATTTATATATATATACATATAAAACAGATGAAATATATATATACAATAGATTATCAGATGCTCCTTTTAACATGTCGATCCGTAACCTTGAATTTCTTTAGAATCTTTAACCTCAAAATGTAGTTCGGTAGTAGAAAACGAAGAGTAATTTGAAAAACACTATCGCGCAATGAGTTTGAAATTTGCGTCGTCTATGTGTCGTACTCTGCTTTAAAATATATCACACTCAATTTGATTATTCATTATTAAATACAATTATTAAAGCTAAAGTATATGCATCATATCCTTAAGAAAAATAATAATTTAATTATCAAAAACTTCGTTGCAATGTGCTTCAGTGGAGAATAGTATTATCCATCACACATTGCAGTGTTGTATCGTTTACGCGTAATTCGCGTCAAACTCTGCCGTACAGAGAAACAGCCGCGCACAAAATTCAACCGTACCTAAGAGGTTAATGTAGTAAACAACAAGTCCTCTTGCGTTTGTAGTACATCGACTCGTCGCTGGGCGGCCTATAAGATATTAGTTTTCTCACTAATGTTCGCAAATGTAGAATGTATATATGGGAAACAAATCACACGTTACCCGGGTCCTTCAGCAGTGCATATGCCAAAGGCGTGTGTAATATTATGCGTTACAACTCTGTTTTGGCCGCGCACACTGACACGCATATAGCTGTGTGTGTGTTAGTTTGCGACTATTTGCATCACAGGATCCGTCAACAAACGAAGATGGAATGCAATTTGGCAAGAAGAGGAGGACAAGCAGCACTAACAGAGTAGCCAAACGCGTGTATTTCTTATAATTGATATAATTGTTATAATGTCATAATGTTATTATTGTTATATTGTTATATATATATATCTTGTAAAACACATATTAGCAAAATAAAACAATTTTTTTTATATTATCATCTCTAAATATAATGAAAGTATTCCTTGTGTACCGTTACGAAGCTCTCTAACGCGTTAGCTACGATGCGACACTATCCCACTTTAGTGTACTATGCTTTCGCGGATGTCTACTACGCGTCTCTGTAGTAGTTCAATCTATCGACACATTCGCTCACCGTTTGAGGTAAATTATTCGTACCATTTGTCTCGCAACAGACTATTCTTATCCTCGAAATGTTTTATAACAATGTTAACAATATTCATGCTGAATATATAGAATTAAAATAGTAACACTTAGATCTATATATATATATATATATATATATATATATATATACACACACGCACGTATATATATTCAATTTAAATAAATAAAATTTTTATTGTTCAATTTAATAAAATTACATTTCAATAAATATATACTATTGTAATTTCAATTTTTCTTTTTTAAGAATTAATTAATGAAAATGATTATAAATATTAAATTAAATTTTTATAATCAGTGTTGATTTAAATTTTTAAAATTAATTTGAAAAATAATAATAGCAAATATTTTACAATACAATCTAATAGTTGACCTATCAGTTAAGTATATACAGTAATGTCGTAAATATATTATTTCTTTTATAAAAAATTTAAAAATGTAGTTTAATCGAAAAATTTAAAATTTATATAAAAATTTATTCCAAATAGTATTTATGCATTTAGTATAATTTAATTTAAATAGTTTAAAAGTAGGGTGCATTAAATCGAGATGGGAGTTAATAGATTTGACATTTTATTATGTTTAAAATTTATTAAGAGTAGAAACAGCATAGAATTAAATTATTATTGGTTTCAGTGTGTATATCGTTTTTACCGGTAAGGATAGTGTTCCTGATGTACCGATACGAAGCTCTTTAACGCGTTAGCTACGATGCGACACTATCTTTCTTTAGTGTACTATGCTTTCACGGATGTCTAGTACGCGTCACTGTAGTAGTTCAATCTACCGACACATTCGCTTACCATTTGAGATAAATTATACGTACCATTTGTCTCGCAACAGACTATTCTTATCCTCGAAATGTTTTATAACAATGTTAACAATATTCATGCAGAAAATATAGAATTAAAATAGTAACACCTAGATCTATATATATATATATATACACACACACACGTATATATATTCAATTTAAATAAATAAAATTTTTATTGTCCAATTTAATAAAATTACATTTCAATAAATATATACTATTGTAATTTCAATTTTTCTTTTTTAAGAATTAATTAATGAAAATGATTATGAATATTAGATTAAATTTTTATAATCAGTGTTGATTTAAATTTTTAAAATTAATTTGAAAAATAATAATAGCAAATATTTTACAAAACAATCTAATAGTTGACCTATCAGTTAAGTATATACAGTAATGTCGTAAATATATTATTTCTTTTATAAAAAATTTAAAAATGTAGTTTAATCGAAAAATTTAAAATTTATATAAAAATTTATTCTAAATAGTATTTATGAATTTAGTATGATTTAATTTAAATAGTTTAAAAGTAGGGTGCATTAAATCGAGATGGGAGTTAATAGATTTGATATTTTATTATGTTTAAAATTTATTAAGGGTAGAAACAGCATAGAATTAAATCATTATTGGTTTCAGTATGTGTATCGTTTCTACCGGTAAGGAGAGTGTTCCTGGTGTATCGTTACGAAGCTCTTTATCGCGTTAGCTACGATGCGACACTATCTTTCTTTAGTGTACTATGCTTTCACGGATGTCTAGTACGCGTCTCTGTAGTAGTTCATTTTACCGACACATTCGCTTACCGTTTGAGGTAAATTATACGTACCATTTGTCTCGCAACAGACTATTCTTATACTCGAAATGTTTTATAACAATGTTAACAATATTCATGCAGAATATATAGAATTAACACAGTAATACCTAGATTTATATATATATATATACACACACACACACGTATATATATTAAATTTAAATAAATTAAATTTTTATTGTTCAATTTAATATAATGACATTTAAATAAATATATACTACTGTAATTTCCGTTTTTACTTTTTTGAGAAATAATTAATACAAATGATAATAATAATTAATATTAATTTAAATTTTTACAATTAATTTGAAAAATACTAACATTAAATATTTTATAATAGAATTTAATAGTTGCTCTATCAATTAAATATTTGAATTAATGTCGTATATATATTATTTCTCTTACAAAAAATTTAAAAAATTAATTCAATCGAGAAGTTTAAAATTTGTATAAAAATTTATTCTAAATAGTACATATGAATTTAGAATAATTTAATTTAAATACTTTAAAAGTAGGGAGCTCTAAATCTAGTTTGGGGTTAATAGATTTAATATTTTGCTATTTTTTAAATTTATTAAAAGTGGAATCAGTATAGAATTCAATTATTACTGGTTTCAGTATGTGTAAACGTACATTATACGAGTAAACCGAAATTAGAATTTTTGCAGATTGAGAGATTAATGAACAATAATATAGTTAGAACCTTTTTGAAAGATTTTATACTAGACTATAATGTATATTATATATATATTTATATATATATACATATAAAACAGATGAAATATATATATACAATAGATTATCAGATGCTCCTTTTAACATGTCGATCCGTGCCCTTGAATTTCTTTAGAATCTTTAACCTCAAAATGTAGTTCGGAAATAGAAAACGAAGAGCAATTTGAAAAACACTAACGCGCAATGAGTTTGAAATTTGCGTCGTCTATGTGTCGTACTCTGCTTTAAAATATATCACACTCAATTTGATTATTCATTATTAAATACAATTATTAAAGCTAAAGTATATGCATCATATCCTTAAGAAAAATAATAATTTAATTATCAAAAACTTCGTTGCAATGTGCTTGAGTGGAGAACAGTATTATCCATCACACATTGCAGTGTTGTATCGTTTACGCGTTATTCGCGTCAAACTCTGCCGTACAGAGAAACAGCCGCGCACAAAATTCAACCGTACCTAAGAGGTTAATGTAGTAAACAACAAGTCCTCTTGCGTTTGTAGTACATCGACTCGTCGCTGGGCGGCCTATAAGATATTAGTTTTCTCACCAATGTTCGCAAATGTAGAATGTATATACGGGAAACAAATCACACGTTACCCGGGTCCTTCAGCAGTGCATATGCCAAAGGCGTGTGTAATATTATGCGTTACAACTTTGTTTTGGCCGCGCACACTGACACGCATATAGCTGTGTGTGTGTTAGTTTGCGACTATTTGCATCACAGGATCCGTCAACAAACGATGATGGAATGCAATTTGGCAAGAAGAGGAGGGACAAGCAGCACTAACAGAGTAGCCATCGCGTGTATTTCTTATAATTGATATAATTGTTATAATGTCATAATGTTATTATTGTTATATTGTTATATATATATATCTTGTAAAACACATATTAGCAAAATAAAACAATTTTTTTTATATTATCATCTCTAAATATAATGAAAGTATTCCTTGTGTACCGTTACGAAGCTCTCTAACGCGTTAGCTACGATGCGACACTATCCCACTTTAGTGTACTATGCTTTCGCGGATGTCTACTACGCGTCTCTGTAGTAGTTCAATCTATCGACACATTCGCTCACCGTTTGAGGTAAATTATTCGTACCATTTGTCTCGCAACAGACTATTCTTATCCTCGAAATGTTTTATAACAATGTTAACAATATTCATGCTGAATATATAGAATTAAAATAGTAACACTTAGATCTATATATATATATATATATATATGTATATATATATATATATATATATATATATATATACACACACGCACGTATATATATTCAATTTAAATAAATAAAATTTTTATTGTTCAATTTAATAAAATTACATTTCAATAAATATATACTATTGTAATTTCAATTTTTCTTTTTTAAGAATTAATTAATGAAAATGATTATAAATATTAAATTAAATTTTTATAATCAGTGTTGATTTAAATTTTTAAAATTAATTTGAAAAATAATAATAGCAAATATTTTACAATACAATCTAATAGTTGACCTATCAGTTAAGTATATACAGTAATGTCGTAAATATATTATTTCTTTCATAAAAAATTTAAAAATGTAGTTTAATCGAAAAATTTAAAATTTATATAAAAATTTATTCCAAATAGTATTTATGCATTTAGTATAATTTAATTTAAATAGTTTAAAAGTAGGGTGCATTAAATCGAGATGGGAGTTAATAGATTTGATATTTTATTATGTTTAAAATTTATTAAGAGTAGAAACAGCATAGAATTAAATCGTTATTGGTTTCAGTATGTGTATCGTTTCTACCGGTAAGGAGAGTGTTCCTGGTGTATCGTTACGAAGCTCTTTATCGCGTTAGCTACGATGCGACACTATCTTTCTTTAGTGTACTATGCTTTCACGGATGTCTAGTACGCGTCTCTGTAGTAGTTCATTTTATCGACACATTCGCTTACCGTTTGAGGTAAATTATACGTACCATTTGTCTCGCAACAGACTATTGTTATACTCGAAATGTTTTATAACAATGTTAACAATATTCATGCAGAATATATAGAATTAACACAGTAATACCTAGATTTATATATATATATATACACACACACACACGTATATATATTAAATTTAAATAAATTAAATTTTTATTGTTCAATTTAATATAATGACATTTAAATAAATATATACTACTGTAATTTCCGTTTTTACTTTTTTGAGAAATAATTAATACAAATGATAATAATAATTAATATTAATTTAAATTTTTACAATTAATTTGAAAAATACTAACATTAAATATTTTATAATAGAATTTAATAGTTGCTCTATCAATTAAATATTTGAATTAATGTCGTATATATATTATTTCTCTTACAAAAAATTTAAAAAATTAATTCAATCGAGAAGTTTAAAATTTGTATAAAAATTTATTCTAAATAGTACATATGAATTTAGAATAATTTAATTTAAATACTTTAAAAGTAGGGAGCTCTAAATCTAGTTTGGGGTTAATAGATTTAATATTTTGCTATTTTTTAAATTTATTAAAAGTGGAATCAGTATAGAATTCAATTATTACTGGTTTCAGTATGTGTAAACGTACATTATACGAGGAAACCGAAATTAGAATTTTTGCAGATTGAGAGATTAATGAACAATAATATACTTAGAACCTTTTTGAAAGATTTTATACTAGACTATAATGTATATTATATATATATTTATATATATATACATATAAAACAGATGAAATATATATATACAATAGATTATCAGATGCTCCTTTTAACATGTCGATCCGTAACCTTGAATTTCTTTAGAATCTTTAACCTCAAAATGTAGTTCGGTAGTAGAAAACGATGAGTAATTTGAAAAACACTATCGCGCAATGAGTTTGAAATTTGCGTCGTCTATGTGTCGTACTCTGCTTTAAAATATATCACACTCAATTTGATTATTCATTATTAAATACAATTATTAAAGCTAAAGTATATGCATCATATCCTTAAGAAAAATAATAATTTAATTATCAAAAACTTCGTTGCAATGTGCTTCAGTGGAGAATAGTATTATCCATCACACATTGCAGTGTTGTATCGTTTACGCGTAATTCGCGTCAAACTCTGCCGTACAGAGAAACAGCCGCGCACAAAATTCAACCGTACCTAAGAGGTTAATGTAGTAAACAACAAGTCCTCTTGCGTTTGTAGTACATCGACTCGTCGCTGGGCGGCCTATAAGATATTAGTTTTCTCACTAATGTTCGCAAATGTAGAATGTATATATGGGAAACAAATCACACGTTACCCGGGTCCTTCAGCAGTGCATATGCCAAAGGCGTGTGTAATATTATGCGTTACAACTCTGTTTTGGCCGCGCACACTGACACGCATATAGCTGTGTGTGTGTTAGTTTGCGACTATTTGCATCACAGGATCCGTCAACAAACGAAGATGGAATGCAATTTGGCAAGAAGAGGAGGACAAGCAGCACTAACAGAGTAGCCAAACGCGTGTATTTCTTATAATTGATATAATTGTTATAATGTCATAATGTTATTATTGTTATATTGTTATATATATATATCTTGTAAAACACATATTAGCAAAATAAAACAATTTTTTTTATATTATCATCTCTAAATATAATGAAAGTATTCCTTGTGTACCGTTACGAAGCTCTCTAACGCGTTAGCTACGATGCGACACTATCCCACTTTAGTGTACTATGCTTTCGCGGATGTCTACTACGCGTCTCTGTAGTAGTTCAATCTATCGACACATTCGCTCACCGTTTGAGGTAAATTATTCGTACCATTTGTCTCGCAACAGACTATTCTTATCCTCGAAATGTTTTATAACAATGTTAACAATATTCATGCTGAATATATAGAATTAAAATAGTAACACTTAGATCTATATATATATATATATATATATATATATATATATATACACACACGCACGTATATATATTCAATTTAAATAAATAAAATTTTTATTGTTCAATTTAATAAAATTACATTTCAATAAATATATACTATTGTAATTTCAATTTTTCTTTTTTAAGAATTAATTAATGAAAATGATTATAAATATTAAATTAAATTTTTATAATCAGTGTTGATTTAAATTTTTAAAATTAATTTGAAAAATAATAATAGCAAATATTTTACAATACAATCTAATAGTTGACCTATCAGTTAAGTATATACAGTAATGTCGTAAATATATTATTTCTTTTATAAAAAATTTAAAAATGTAGTTTAATCGAAAAATTTAAAATTTATATAAAAATTTATTCCAAATAGTATTTATGCATTTAGTATAATTTAATTTAAATAGTTTAAAAGTAGGGTGCATTAAATCGAGATGGGAGTTAATAGATTTGACATTTTATTATGTTTAAAATTTATTAAGAGTAGAAACAGCATAGAATTAAATTATTATTGGTTTCAGTGTGTATATCGTTTTTACCGGTAAGGATAGTGTTCCTGATGTACCGATACGAAGCTCTTTAACGCGTTAGCTACGATGCGACACTATCTTTCTTTAGTGTACTATGCTTTCACGGATGTCTAGTACGCGTCACTGTAGTAGTTCAATCTACCGACACATTCGCTTACCATTTGAGATAAATTATACGTACCATTTGTCTCGCAACAGACTATTCTTATCCTCGAAATGTTTTATAACAATGTTAACAATATTCATGCAGAAAATATAGAATTAAAATAGTAACACCTAGATCTATATATATATATATATACACACACACACGTATATATATTCAATTTAAATAAATAAAATTTTTATTGTCCAATTTAATAAAATTACATTTCAATAAATATATACTATTGTAATTTCAATTTTTCTTTTTTAAGAATTAATTAATGAAAATGATTATGAATATTAGATTAAATTTTTATAATCAGTGTTGATTTAAATTTTTAAAATTAATTTGAAAAATAATAATAGCAAATATTTTACAAAACAATCTAATAGTTGACCTATCAGTTAAGTATATACAGTAATGTCGTAAATATATTATTTCTTTTATAAAAAATTTAAAAATGTAGTTTAATCGAAAAATTTAAAATTTATATAAAAATTTATTCTAAATAGTATTTATGAATTTAGTATGATTTAATTTAAATAGTTTAAAAGTAGGGTGCATTAAATCGAGATGGGAGTTAATAGATTTGATATTTTATTATGTTTAAAATTTATTAAGGGTAGAAACAGCATAGAATTAAATCATTATTGGTTTCAGTATGTGTATCGTTTCTACCGGTAAGGAGAGTGTTCCTGGTGTATCGTTACGAAGCTCTTTATCGCGTTAGCTACGATGCGACACTATCTTTCTTTAGTGTACTATGCTTTCACGGATGTCTAGTACGCGTCTCTGTAGTAGTTCATTTTACCGACACATTCGCTTACCGTTTGAGGTAAATTATACGTACCATTTGTCTCGCAACAGACTATTGTTATACTCGAAATGTTTTATAACAATGTTAACAATATTCATGCAGAATATATAGAATTAACACAGTAATACCTAGATTTATATATATATATATACACACACACACACGTATATATATTAAATTTAAATAAATTAAATTTTTATTGTTCAATTTAATATAATGACATTTAAATAAATATATACTACTGTAATTTCCGTTTTTACTTTTTTGAGAAATAATTAATACAAATGATAATAATAATTAATATTAATTTAAATTTTTACAATTAATTTGAAAAATACTAACATTAAATATTTTATAATAGAATTTAATAGTTGCTCTATCAATTAAATATTTGAATTAATGTCGTATATATATTATTTCTCTTACAAAAAATTTAAAAAATTAATTCAATCGAGAAGTTTAAAATTTGTATAAAAATTTATTCTAAATAGTACATATGAATTTAGAATAATTTAATTTAAATACTTTAAAAGTAGGGAGCTCTAAATCTAGTTTGGGGTTAATAGATTTAATATTTTGCTATTTTTTAAATTTATTAAAAGTGGAATCAGTATAGAATTCAATTATTACTGGTTTCAGTATGTGTAAACGTACATTATACGAGGAAACCGAAATTAGAATTTTTGCAGATTGAGAGATTAATGAACAATAATATACTTAGAACCTTTTTGAAAGATTTTATACTAGACTATAATGTATATTATATATATATTTATATATATATACATATAAAACAGATGAAATATATATATACAATAGATTATCAGATGCTCCTTTTAACATGTCGATCCGTAACCTTGAATTTCTTTAGAATCTTTAACCTCAAAATGTAGTTCGGTAGTAGAAAACGAAGAGTAATTTGAAAAACACTATCGCGCAATGAGTTTGAAATTTGCGTCGTCTATGTGTCGTACTCTGCTTTAAAATATATCACACTCAATTTGATTATTCATTATTAAATACAATTATTAAAGCTAAAGTATATGCATCATATCCTTAAGAAAAATAATAATTTAATTATCAAAAACTTCGTTGCAATGTGCTTCAGTGGAGAATAGTATTATCCATCACACATTGCAGTGTTGTATCGTTTACGCGTAATTCGCGTCAAACTCTGCCGTACAGAGAAACAGCCGCGCACAAAATTCAACCGTACCTAAGAGGTTAATGTAGTAAACAACAAGTCCTCTTGCGTTTGTAGTACATCGACTCGTCGCTGGGCGGCCTATAAGATATTAGTTTTCTCACTAATGTTCGCAAATGTAGAATGTATATATGGGAAACAAATCACACGTTACGCGGGTCCTTCAGCAGTGCATATGCCAAAGGCGTGTGTAATATTATGCGTTACAACTC
Organism: Bombus terrestris; assembly: GCF_910591885.1. Lineage (NCBI taxonomy): Eukaryota > Metazoa > Arthropoda > Insecta > Hymenoptera > Apidae > Bombus > Bombus terrestris. The sequence continues at coordinate 6,205,252 of NW_025963549.1, forward strand.
TGTTTTGGCCGCGCACACTGACACGCATATAGCTGTGTGTGTGTTAGTTTGCGACTATTTGCATCACAGGATCCGTCAACAAACGAAGATGGAATGCAATTTGGCAAGAAAGAGGAGGGACAAGCAGCACTAACAGAGTAGCCAAACGCGTGTATTTCTTATAATTGATATAATTGTTATAATGTCATAATGTTATTATTGTTATATTGTTATATATATATATCTTGTAAAACACATATTAGCAAAATAAAACAATTTTTTTTATATTATCATCTCTAAATATAATGAAAGTATTCCTTGTGTACCGTTACGAAGCTCTCTAACGCGTTAGCTACGATGCGACACTATCCCACTTTAGTGTACTATGCTTTCGCGGATGTCTACTACGCGTCTCTGTAGTAGTTCAATCTATCGACACATTCGCTCACCGTTTGAGGTAAATTATTCGTACCATTTGTCTCGCAACAGACTATTCTTATCCTCGAAATGTTTTATAACAATGTTAACAATATTCATGCTGAATATATAGAATTAAAATAGTAACACTTAGATCTATATATATATATATATACACACACGCACGTATATATATTCAATTTAAATAAATAAAATTTTTATTGTTCAATTTAATAAAATTACATTTCAATAAATATATACTATTGTAATTTCAATTTTTCTTTTTTAAGAATTAATTAATGAAAATGATTATAAATATTAAATTAAATTTTTATAATCAGTGTTGATTTAAATTTTTAAAATTAATTTGAAAAATAATAATAGCAAATATTTTACAATACAATCTAATAGTTGACCTATCAGTTAAGTATATACAGTAATGTCGTAAATATATTATTTCTTTTATAAAAAATTTAAAAATGTAGTTTAATCGAAAAATTTAAAATTTATATAAAAATTTATTCCAAATAGTATTTATGCATTTAGTATAATTTAATTTAAATAGTTTAAAAGTAGGGTGCATTAAATCGAGATGGGAGTTAATAGATTTGATATTTTATTATGTTTAAAATTTATTAAGAGTAGAAACAGCATAGAATTAAATTATTATTGGTTTCAGTGTGTATATCGTTTTTACCGGTAAGGATAGTGTTCCTGATGTACCGATACGAAGCTCTTTAACGCGTTAGCTACGATGCGACACTATCTTTCTTTAGTGTACTATGCTTTCACGGATGTCTAGTACGCGTCACTGTAGTAGTTCAATCTACCGACACATTCGCTTACCATTTGAGATAAATTATACGTACCATTTGTCTCGCAACAGACTACTCTTATCCTCGAAATGTTTTATAACAATGTTAACAATATTCATGCAGAAAATATAGAATTAAAATAGTAACACCTAGATCTATATATATATATATATACACACACACACGTATATATATTCAATTTAAATAAATAAAATTTTTATTGTCCAATTTAATAAAATTACATTTCAATAAATATATACTATTGTAATTTCAATTTTTCTTTTTTAAGAATTAATTAATGAAAATGATTATGAATATTAGATTAAATTTTTATAATCAGTGTTGATTTAAATTTTTAAAATTAATTTGAAAAATAATAATAGCAAATATTTTACAAAACAATCTAATAGTTGACCTATCAGTTAAGTATATACAGTAATGTCGTAAATATATTATTTCTTTTATAAAAAATTTAAAAATGTAGTTTAATCGAAAAATTTAAAATTTATATAAAAATTTATTCTAAATAGTATTTATGAATTTAGTATGATTTAATTTAAATAGTTTAAAAGTAGGGTGCATTAAATCGAGATGGGAGTTAATAGATTTGATATTTTATTATGTTTAAAATTTATTAAGAGTAGAAACAGCATAGAATTAAATCGTTATTGGTTTCAGTATGTGTATCGTTTCTACCGGTAAGGAGAGTGTTCCTGGTGTATCGTTACGAAGCTCTTTATCGCGTTAGCTACGATGCTACACTATCTTTCTTTAGTGTACTATGCTTTCACGGATGTCTAGTACGCGTCTCTGTAGTAGTTCATTTTACCGACACATTCGCTTACCGTTTGAGGTAAATTATACGTACCATTTGTCTCGCAACAGACTATTCTTATACTCGAAATGTTTTATAACAATGTTAACAATATTCATGCAGAATATATAGAATTAACACAGTAATACCTAGATTTATATATATATATATACACACACACACACGTATATATATTAAATTTAAATAAATTAAATTTTTATTGTTCAATTTAATATAATGACATTTAAATAAATATATACTACTGTAATTTCCGTTTTTACTTTTTTGAGAAATAATTAATACAAATGATAATAATAATTAATATTAATTTAAATTTTTACAATTAATTTGAAAAATACTAACATTAAATATTTTATAATAGAATTTAATAGTTGCTCTATCAATTAAATATTTGAATTAATGTCGTATATATATTATTTCTCTTACAAAAAATTTAAAAAATTAATTCAATCGAGAAGTTTAAAATTTGTATAAAAATTTATTCTAAATAGTACATATGAATTTAGAATAATTTAATTTAAATACTTTAAAAGTAGGGAGCTCTAAATCTAGTTTGGGGTTAATAGATTTAATATTTTGCTATTTTTTAAATTTATTAAAAGTGGAATCAGTATAGAATTCAATTATTACTGGTTTCAGTATGTGTAAACGTACATTATACGAGGAAACCGAAATTAGAATTTTTGCAGATTGAGAGATTAATGAACAATAATATACTTAGAACCTTTTTGAAAGATTTTATACTAGACTATAATGTATATTATATATATATTTATATATATATACATATAAAACAGATGAAATATATATATACAATAGATTATCAGATGCTCCTTTTAACATGTCGATCCGTAACCTTGAATTTCTTTAGAATCTTTAACCTCAAAATGTAGTTCGGTAGTAGAAAACGAAGAGTAATTTGAAAAACACTATCGCGCAATGAGTTTGAAATTTGCGTCGTCTATGTGTCGTACTCTGCTTTAAAATATATCACACTCAATTTAATTATTCATTATTAAATACAATTATTAAAGCTAAAGTATATGCATCATATCCTTAAGAAAAATAATAATTTAATTATCAAAAACTTCGTTGCAATGTGCTTCAGTGGAGAATAGTATTATCCATCACACATTGCAGTGTTGTATCGTTTACGCGTAATTCGCGTCAAACTCTGCCGTACAGAGAAACAGCCGCGCACAAAATTCAACCGTACCTAAGAGGTTAATGTAGTAAACAACAAGTCCTCTTGCGTTTGTAGTACATCGACTCGTCGCTGGGCGGCCTATAAGATATTAGTTTTCTCACTAATGTTCGCAAATGTAGAATGTATATATGGGAAACAAATCACACGTTACCCGGGTCCTTCAGCAGTGCATATGCCAAAGGCGTGTGTAATATTATGCGTTACAACTCTGTTTTGGCCGCGCACACTGACACGCATATAGCTGTGTGTGTGTTAGTTTGCGACTATTTGCATCACAGGATCCGTCAACAAACGAAGATGGAATGCAATTTGGCAAGAAGAGGAGGACAAGCAGCACTAACAGAGTAGCCAAACGCGTGTATTTCTTATAATTGATATAATTGTTATAATGTCATAATGTTATTATTGTTATATTGTTATATATATATATCTTGTAAAACACATATTAGCAAAATAAAACAATTTTTTTTATATTATCATCTCTAAATATAATGAAAGTATTCCTTGTGTACCGTTACGAAGCTCTCTAACGCGTTAGCTACGATGCGACACTATCCCACTTTAGTGTACTATGCTTTCGCGGATGTCTACTACGCGTCTCTGTAGTAGTTCAATCTATCGACACATTCGCTCACCGTTTGAGGTAAATTATTCGTACCATTTGTCTCGCAACAGACTATTCTTATCCTCGAAATGTTTTATAACAATGTTAACAATATTCATGCAGAAAATATAGAATTAAAATAGTAACACCTAGATCTATATATATATATATATACACACACACACGTATATATATTCAATTTAAATAAATAAAATTTTTATTGTTCAATTTAATAAAATTACATTTCAATAAATATATACTATTGTAATTTCAATTTTTCTTTTTTAAGAATTAATTAATGAAAATGATTATAAATATTAAATTAAATTTTTATAATCAGTGTTGATTTAAATTTTTAAAATTAATTTGAAAAATAATAATAGCAAATATTTTACAATACAATCTAATAGTTGACCTATCAGTTAAGTATATACAGTAATGTCGTAAATATATTATTTCTTTTATAAAAAATTTAAAAATGTAGTTTAATCGAAAAATTTAAAATTTATATAAAAATTTATTCCAAATAGTATTTATGCATTTAGTATAATTTAATTTAAATAGTTTAAAAGTAGGGTGCATTAAATCGAGATGGGAGTTAATAGATTTGATATTTTATTATGTTTAAAATTTATTAAGAGTAGAAACAGCATAGAATTAAATTATTATTGGTTTCAGTGTGTATATCGTTTTTACCGGTAAGGATAGTGTTCCTGATGTACCGATACGAAGCTCTTTAACGCGTTAGCTACGATGCGACACTATCTTTCTTTAGTGTACTATGCTTTCACGGATGTCTAGTACGCGTCACTGTAGTAGTTCAATCTACCGACACATTCGCTTACCATTTGAGATAAATTATACGTACCATTTGTCTCGCAACAGACTATTCTTATCCTCGAAATGTTTTATAACAATGTTAACAATATTCATGCAGAAAATATAGAATTAAAATAGTAACACCTAGATCTATATATATATATATATACACACACACACGTATATATATTCAATTTAAATAAATAAAATTTTTATTGTCCAATTTAATAAAATTACATTTCAATAAATATATACTATTGTAATTTCAATTTTTCTTTTTTAAGAATTAATTAATGAAAATGATTATGAATATTAGATTAAATTTTTATAATCAGTGTTGATTTAAATTTTTAAAATTAATTTGAAAAATAATAATAGCAAATATTTTACAAAACAATCTAATAGTTGACCTATCAGTTAAGTATATACAGTAATGTCGTAAATATATTATTTCTTTTATAAAAAATTTAAAAATGTAGTTTAATCGAAAAATTTAAAATTTATATAAAAATTTATTCTAAATAGTATTTATGAATTTAGTATGATTTAATTTAAATAGTTTAAAAGTAGGGTGCATTAAATCGAGATGGGAGTTAATAGATTTGATATTTTATTATGTTTAAAATTTATTAAGAGTAGAAACAGCATAGAATTAAATCGTTATTGGTTTCAGTATGTGTATCGTTTCTACCGGTAAGGAGAGTGTTCCTGGTGTATCGTTACGAAGCTCTTTATCGCGTTAGCTACGATGCGACACTATCTTTCTTTAGTGTACTATGCTTTCACGGATGTCTAGTACGCGTCTCTGTAGTAGTTCATTTTACCGACACATTCGCTTACCGTTTGAGGTAAATTATACGTACCATTTGTCTCGCAACAGACTATTGTTATACTCGAAATGTTTTATAACAATGTTAACAATATTCATGCAGAATATATAGAATTAACACAGTAATACCTAGATTTATATATATATATATACACACACACACACGTATATATATTAAATTTAAATAAATTAAATTTTTATTGTTCAATTTAATATAATGACATTTAAATAAATATATACTACTGTAATTTCCGTTTTTACTTTTTTGAGAAATAATTAATACAAATGATAATAATAATTAATATTAATTTAAATTTTTACAATTAATTTGAAAAATACTAACATTAAATATTTTATAATAGAATTTAATAGTTGCTCTATCAATTAAATTTTTGAATTAATGTCGTATATATATTATTTCTCTTACAAAAAATTTAAAAAATTAATTCAATCGAGAAGTTTAAAATTTGTATAAAAATTTATTCTAAATAGTACATATGAATTTAGAATAATTTAATTTAAATACTTTAAAAGTAGGGAGCTCTAAATCTAGTTTGGGGTTAATAGATTTAATATTTTGCTATTTTTTAAATTTATTAAAAGTGGAATCAGTATAGAATTCAATTATTACTGGTTTCAGTATGTGTAAACGTACATTATACGAGGAAACCGAAATTAGAATTTTTGCAGATTGAGAGATTAATGAACAATAATATACTTAGAACCTTTTTGAAAGATTTTATACTAGACTATAATGTATATTATATATATATTTATATATATATACATATAAAACAGATGAAATATATATATACAATAGATTATCAGATGCTCCTTTTAACATGTCGATCCGTAACCTTGAATTTCTTTAGAATCTTTAACCTCAAAATGTAGTTCGGTAGTAGAAAACGAAGAGTAATTTGAAAAACACTATCGCGCAATGAGTTTGAAATTTGCGTCGTCTATGTGTCGTACTCTGCTTTAAAATATATCACACTCAATTTGATTATTCATTATTAAATACAATTATTAAAGCTAAAGTATATGCATCATATCCTTAAGAAAAATAATAATTTAATTATCAAAAACTTCGTTGCAATGTGCTTCAGTGGAGAATAGTATTATCCATCACACATTGCAGTGTTGTATCGTTTACGCGTAATTCGCGTCAAACTCTGCCGTACAGAGAAACAGCCGCGCACAAAATTCAACCGTACCTAAGAGGTTAATGTAGTAAACAACAAGTCCTCTTGCGTTTGTAGTACATCGACTCGTCGCTGGGCGGCCTATAAGATATTAGTTTTCTCACTAATGTTCGCAAATGTAGAATGTATATATGGGAAACAAATCACACGTTACCCGGGTCCTTCAGCAGTGCATATGCCAAAGGCGTGTGTAATATTATGCGTTACAACTCTGTTTTGGCCGCGCACACTGACACGCATATAGCTGTGTGTGTGTTAGTTTGCGACTATTTGCATCACAGGATCCGTCAACAAACGAAGATGGAATGCAATTTGGCAAGAAGAGGAGGACAAGCAGCACTAACAGAGTAGCCAAACGCGTGTATTTCTTATAATTGATATAATTGTTATAATGTCATAATGTTATTATTGTTATATTGTTATATATATATATCTTGTAAAACACATATTAGCAAAATAAAACAATTTTTTTTATATTATCATCTCTAAATATAATGAAAGTATTCCTTGTGTACCGTTACGAAGCTCTTTAACGCGTTAGCTACGATGCGACACTATCTCTCTTTAGTGTACTATGCTTTCGCGGATGTCTACTACGCGTCTCTGTAGTAGTTCAATCTATCGACACATTCGCTCACCGTTTGAGGTAAATTATTCGTACCATTTGTCTCGCAACAGACTATTCTTATCCTCGAAATGTTTTATAACAATGTTAACAATATTCATGCTGAATATATAGAATTAAAATAGTAACACCTAGATCTATATATATATATATATATATATATATATATATATATATATATATACACACACGCACGTATATATATTCAATTTAAATAAATAAAATTTTTATTTTTCAATTTAATAAAATTACATTTCAATAAATATATACTATTGTAATTTCAATTTTTCTTTTTTAAGAATTAACTAATGAAAATGATTATTAATATTAAATTAAATTTTTATAATCAGTGTTGATTTAAATTTTTAAAATTAATTTGAAAAATAATAATAGCAAATATTTTACAATACAATCTAATAGTTGACCTATCAGTTAAGTATATACAGTAATGTCGTAAATATATTATTTCTTTTATAAAAAATTTAAAAATGTAGTTTAATCGAAAAATTTAAAATTTATATAAAAATTTATTCCAAATAGTATTTATGCATTTAGTATAATTTAATTTAAATAGTTTAAAAGTAGGGTGCATTAAATCGAGATGGGAGTTAATAGATTTGATATTTTATTATGTTTAAAATTTATTAAGAGTAGAAACAGCATAGAATTAAATCATTATTGGTTTCAGTACGTGTATCGTTTCTACCTGTAAGGAGAGTGTTCCTGGTGTATCGTTACGAAGCTCTTTATCGCGTTAGCTACGATGCGACACCATCTTTCTTTAGTGTACTATGCTTTCACGGTTGTCTAGTACGCGTCACTGTAGTAGTTCATTTTACCGACACATTCGCTTACCGTTTGAGGTAAATTATACGTACCATTTGTCTCGCAACAGACTATTCTTATCCTCGAAATGTTTTATAACAATGTTAACAATATTCATGCTGAATATATAGAATTAAAATAGTAACACCTAGATCTATATATATATATATATACACACACACACGTATATATATTCAATTTAAATAAATAAAATTTTTATTGTCCAATTTAATAAAATTACATTTCAATAAATATATACTATTGTAATTTCAATTTTTCTTTTTTAAGAATTAATTAATGAAAATGATTATAAATATTAAATTAAATTTTTATAATCAGTGTTGATTTAAATTTTTAAAATTAATTTGAAAAATAATAATAGCAAATATTTTACAATACAATCTAATAGTTGACCTATCAGTTAAGTATATACAGTAATGTCGTAAATATATTATTTCTTTTATAAAAAATTTAAAAATGTAGTTTAATCGAAAAATTTAAAATTTATATAAAAATTTATTCTAAATAGTATTTATGAATTTAGTATGATTTAATTTAAATAGTTTAAAAGTAGGGTGCATTAAATCGAGATGGGAGTTAATAGATTTGATATTTTATTATGTTTAAAATTTATTAAGAGTAGAAACAGCATAGAATTAAATCGTTATTGGTTTCAGTATGTGTATCGTTTCTACCGGTAAGGATAGTGTTCCTGATGTACCGATACGAAGCTCTTTAACGCGTTAGCTACGATGCGACACTATCTTTCTTTAGTGTACTATGCTTTCACGGATGTCTAGTACGCGTCTCTGTAGTAGTTCATTTTACCGACACATTCGCTTACCGTTTGAGGTAAATTATACGTACCATTTGTCTCGCAACAGACTATTGTTATACTCGAAATGTTTTATAACAATGTTAACAATATTCATGCAGAATATATAGAATTAACACAGTAATACCTAGATTTATATATATATATATATACACACACACACACGTATATATATTAAATTTAAATAAATTAAATTTTTATTGTTCAATTTAATATAATGACATTTAAATAAATATATACTACTGTAATTTCCGTTTTTACTTTTTTGAGAAATAATTAATACAAATGATAATAATAATTAATATTAATTTAAATTTTTACAATTAATTTGAAAAATACTAACATTAAATATTTTATAATAGAATTTAATAGTTGCTCTATCAATTAAATATTTGAATTAATGTCGTATATATATTATTTCTCTTACAAAAAATTTAAAAAATTAATTCAATCGAGAAGTTTAAAATTTGTATAAAAATTTATTCTAAATAGTACATATGAATTTAGAATAATTTAATTTAAATACTTTAAAAGTAGGGAGCTCTAAATCTAGTTTGGGGTTAATAGATTTAATATTTTGCTATTTTTTAAATTTATTAAAAGTGGAATCAGTATAGAATTCAATTATTACTGGTTTCAGTATGTGTAAACGTACATTATACGAGGAAACCGAAATTAGAATTTTTGCAGATTGAGAGATTAATGAACAATAATATACTTAGAACCTTTTTGAAAGATTTTATACTAGACTATAATGTATATTATATATATATTTATATATATATACATATAAAACAGATGAAATATATATATACAATAGATTATCAGATGCTCCTTTTAACATGTCGATCCGTAACCTTGAATTTCTTTAGAATCTTTAACCTCAAAATGTAGTTCGGTAGTAGAAAACGAAGAGTAATTTGAAAAACACTATCGCGCAATGAGTTTGAAATTTGCGTCGTCTATGTGTCGTACTCTGCTTTAAAATATATCACACTCAATTTGATTATTCATTATTAAATACAATTATTAAAGCTAAAGTATATGCATCATATCCTTAAGAAAAATAATAATTTAATTATCAAAAACTTCGTTGCAATGTGCTTGAGTGGAGAAGAGTATTATCCATCACACATTGCAGTGTTGTATCGTTTACGCGTAATTCGCGTCAAACTCTGCCGTACAGAGAAACAGCCGCGCACAAAATTCAACCGTACCTAAGAGGTTAATGTAGTAAACAACAAGTCCTCTTGCGTTTGTAGTACATCGACTCGTCGCTGGGCGGCCTATAAGATATTAGTTTTCTCACTAATGTTCGCAAATGTAGAATGTATATACGGGAAACAAATCACACGTTACCCGGGTCCTTCAGCAGTGCATATGCCAAAGGCGTGTGTAATATTATGCGTTACAACTCTGTTTTGGCCGCGCACACTGACACGCATATAGCTGTGTGTGTGTTAGTTTGCGACTATTTGCATCACAGGATCCGTCAACAAACGAAGATGGAATGCAATTTGGCAAGAAGAGGAGGACAAGCAGCACTAACAGAGTAGCCAAACACGTTTAATTCTTATAATTGATATAATTGTTATAATGTCATAATGTTATTATTGTTATATTGTTATATATATATATATCTTGTAAAACACATATTAGCAAAATAAAACAATTTTTTTTATATTATCATCTCTAAATATAATGAAAGTATTCCTTGTGTACCGTTACGAAGCTCTCTAACGCGTTAGCTACGATGCGACACTATCCCACTTTAGTGTACTATGCTTTCGCGGATGTCTACTACGCGTCTCTGTAGTAGTTCAATCTATCGACACATTCGCTCACCGTTTGAGGTAAATTATTCGTACCATTTGTCTCGCAACAGACTATTCTTATCCTCGAAATGTTTTATAACAATGTTAACAATATTCATGCTGAATATATAGAATTAAAATAGTAACACTTAGATCTATATATATATATATATATATATATATATATATACACACACGCACACGTATATATATTCAATTTAAATAAATAAAATTTTTATTGTCCAATTTAATAAAATTACATTTCAATAAATATATACTATTGTAATTTCAATTTTTCTTTTTTAAGAATTAATTAATGAAAATGATTATGAATATTAAATTAAATTTTTATAACCAGTGTTGATTTAAATTTTTAAAATTAATTTGAAAAATAATAATAGCAAATATTTTACAAAACAATCTAATAGTTGACCTATCAGTTAAGTATATACAGTAATGTCGTAAATATATTATTTCTTTTATAAAAAATTTAAAAATGTAGTTTAATCGAAAAATTTAAAATTTATATAAAAATTTATTCCAAATAGTATTTATGCATTTAGTATAATTTAATTTAAATAGTTTAAAAGTAGGGTGCATTAAATCGAGATGGGAGTTAATAGATTTGATATTTTATTATGTTTAAAATTTATTAAGAGTAGAAACAGCATAGAATTAAATCATTATTGGTTTCAGTACGTGTATCGTTTCTACCTGTAAGGAGAGTGTTCCTGGTGTATCGTTACGAAGCTCTTTATCGCGTTAGCTACGATGCGACACCATCTTTCTTTAGTGTACTATGCTTTCACGGTTGTCTAGTACGCGTCACTGTAGTAGTTCATTTTACCGACACATTCGCTTACCGTTTGAGGTAAATTATACGTACCATTTGTCTCGCAACAGACTATTCTTATCCTCGAAATGTTTTATAACAATGTTAACAATATTCATGCTGAATATATAGAATTAAAATAGTAACACCTAGATCTATATATATATATATATACACACACACACGTATATATATTCAATTTAAATAAATAAAATTTTTATTGTCCAATTTAATAAAATTACATTTCAATAAATATATACTATTGTAATTTCAATTTTTCTTTTTTAAGAATTAATTAATGAAAATGATTATAAATATTAAATTAAATTTTTATAATCAGTGTTGATTTAAATTTTTAAAATTAATTTGAAAAATAATAATAGCAAATATTTTACAATACAATCTAATAGTTGACCTATCAGTTAAGTATATACAGTAATGTCGTAAATATATTATTTCTTTTATAAAAAATTTAAAAATGTAGTTTAATCGAAAAATTTAAAATTTATATAAAAATTTATTCTAAATAGTATTTATGAATTTAGTATGATTTAATTTAAATAGTTTAAAAGTAGGGTGCATTAAATCGAGATGGGAGTTAATAGATTTGATATTTTATTATGTTTAAAATTTATTAAGAGTAGAAACAGCATAGAATTAAATCGTTATTGGTTTCAGTATGTGTATCGTTTCTACCGGTAAGGATAGTGTTCCTGATGTACCGATACGAAGCTCTTTAACGCGTTAGCTACGATGCGACACTATCTTTCTTTAGTGTACTATGCTTTCACGGATGTCTAGTACGCGTCTCTGTAGTAGTTCATTTTACCGACACATTCGCTTACCGTTTGAGGTAAATTATACGTACCATTTGTCTCGCAACAGACTATTGTTATACTCGAAATGTTTTATAACAATGTTAACAATATTCATGCAGAATATATAGAATTAACACAGTAATACCTAGATTTATATATATATATATACACACACACACACGTATATATATTAAATTTAAATAAATTAAATTTTTATTGTTCAATTTAATATAATGACATTTAAATAAATATATACTACTGTAATTTCCGTTTTTACTTTTTTGAGAAATAATTAATACAAATGATAATAATAATTAATATTAATTTAAATTTTTACAATTAATTTGAAAAATACTAACATTAAATATTTTATAATAGAATTTAATAGTTGCTCTATCAATTAAATATTTGAATTAATGTCGTATATATATTATTTCTCTTACAAAAAATTTAAAAAATTAATTCAATCGAGAAGTTTAAAATTTGTATAAAAATTTATTCTAAATAGTACATATGAATTTAGAATAATTTAATTTAAATACTTTAAAAGTAGGGAGCTCTAAATCTAGTTTGGGGTTAATAGATTTAATATTTTGCTATTTTTTAAATTTATTAAAAGTGGAATCAGTATAGAATTCAATTATTACTGGTTTCAGTATGTGTAAACGTACATTATACGAGGAAACCGAAATTAGAATTTTTGCAGATTGAGAGATTAATGAACAATAATATACTTAGAACCTTTTTGAAAGATTTTATACTAGACTATAATGTATATTATATATATATTTATATATATATACATATAAAACAGATGAAATATATATATACAATAGATTATCAGATGCTCCTTTTAACATGTCGATCCGTAACCTTGAATTTCTTTAGAATCTTTAACCTCAAAATGTAGTTCGGTAGTAGAAAACGAAGAGTAATTTGAAAAACACTATCGCGCAATGAGTTTGAAATTTGCGTCGTCTATGTGTCGTACTCTGCTTTAAAATATATCACACTCAATTTGATTATTCATTATTAAATACAATTATTAAAGCTAAAGTATATGCATCATATCCTTAAGAAAAATAATAATTTAATTATCAAAAACTTCGTTGCAATGTGCTTCAGTGGAGAAGAGTATTATCCATCACACATTGCAGTGTTGTATCGTTTACGCGTAATTCGCGTCAAACTCTGCCGTACAGAGAAACAGCCGCGCACAAAATTCAACCGTACCTAAGAGGTTAATGTAGTAAACAACAAGTCCTCTTGCGTTTGTAGTACATCGACTCGTCGCTGGGCGGCCTATAAGATATTAGTTTTCTCACTAATGTTCGCAAATGTAGAATGTATATACGGGAAACAAATCACACGTTACCCGGGTCCTTCAGCAGTGCATATGCCAAAGGCGTGTGTAATATTATGCGTTACAACTCTGTTTTGGCCGCGCACACTGACACGCATATAGCTGTGTGTGTGTTAGTTTGCGACTATTTGCATCACAGGATCCGTCAACAAACGAAGATGGAATGCAATTTGGCAAGAAGAGGAGGACAAGCAGCACTAACAGAGTAGCCAAACACGTTTAATTCTTATAATTGATATAATTGTTATAATGTCATAATGTTATTATTGTTATATTGTTATATATATATATATCTTGTAAAACACATATTAGCAAAATAAAACAATTTTTTTTATATTATCATCTCTAAATATAATGAAAGTATTCCTTGTGTACCGTTACGAAGCTCTCTAACGCGTTAGCTACGATGCGACACTATCCCACTTTAGTGTACTATGCTTTCGCGGATGTCTACTACGCGTCTCTGTAGTAGTTCAATCTATCGACACATTCGCTCACCGTTTGAGGTAAATTATTCGTACCATTTGTCTCGCAACAGACTATTCTTATCCTCGAAATGTTTTATAACAATGTTAACAATATTCATGCTGAATATATAGAATTAAAATAGTAACACTTAGATCTATATATATATATATATATATATATATATATATATACACACACGCACGTATATATATTCAATTTAAATAAATAAAATTTTTATTGTTCAATTTAATAAAATTACATTTCAATAAATATATACTATTGTAATTTCAATTTTTCTTTTTTAAGAATTAATTAATGAAAATGATTATAAATATTAAATTAAATTTTTATAATCAGTGTTGATTTAAATTTTTAAAATTAATTTGAAAAATAATAATAGCAAATATTTTACAATACAATCTAATAGTTGACCTATCAGTTAAGTATATACAGTAATGTCGTAAATATATTATTTCTTTTATAAAAAATTTAAAAATGTAGTTTAATCGAAAAATTTAAAATTTATATAAAAATTTATTCCAAATAGTATTTATGCATTTAGTATAATTTAATTTAAATAGTTTAAAAGTAGGGTGCATTAAATCGAGATGGGAGTTAATAGATTTGATATTTTATTATGTTTAAAATTTATTAAGAGTAGAAACAGCATAGAATTAAATCGTTATTGGTTTCAGTATGTGTATCGTTTCTACCGGTAAGGAGAGTGTTCCTGGTGTATCGTTACGAAGCTCTTTATCGCGTTAGCTACGATGCGACACTATCTTTCTTTAGTGTACTATGCTTTCACGGATGTCTAGTACGCGTCTCTGTAGTAGTTCATTTTACCGACACATTCGCTTACCGTTTGAGGTAAATTATACGTACCATTTGTCTCGCAACAGACTATTGTTATACTCGAAATGTTTTATAACAATGTTAACAATATTCATGCAGAATATATAGAATTAACACAGTAATACCTAGATTTATATATATATATATACACACACACACACGTATATATATTAAATTTAAATAAATTAAATTTTTATTGTTCAATTTAATATAATGACATTTAAATAAATATATACTACTGTAATTTCCGTTTTTACTTTTTTGAGAAATAATTAATACAAATGATAATAATAATTAATATTAATTTAAATTTTTACAATTAATTTGAAAAATACTAACATTAAATATTTTATAATAGAATTTAATAGTTGCTCTATCAATTAAATATTTGAATTAATGTCGTATATATATTATTTCTCTTACAAAAAATTTAAAAAATTAATTCAATCGAGAAGTTTAAAATTTGTATAAAAATTTATTCTAAATAGTACATATGAATTTAGAATAATTTAATTTAAATACTTTAAAAGTAGGGAGCTCTAAATCTAGTTTGGGGTTAATAGATTTAATATTTTGCTATTTTTTAAATTTATTAAAAGTGGAATCAGTATAGAATTCAATTATTACTGGTTTCAGTATGTGTAAACGTACATTATACGAGGAAACCGAAATTAGAATTTTTGCAGATTGAGAGATTAATGAACAATAATATACTTAGAACCTTTTTGAAAGATTTTATACTAGACTATAATGTATATTATATATATATTTATATATATATACATATAAAACAGATGAAATATATATATACAATAGATTATCAGATGCTCCTTTTAACATGTCGATCCGTAACCTTGAATTTCTTTAGAATCTTTAACCTCAAAATGTAGTTCGGTAGTAGAAAACGAAGAGTAATTTGAAAAACACTATCGCGCAATGAGTTTGAAATTTGCGTCGTCTATGTGTCGTACTCTGCTTTAAAATATATCACACTCAATTTGATTATTCATTATTAAATACAATTATTAAAGCTAAAGTATATGCATCATATCCTTAAGAAAAATAATAATTTAATTATCAAAAACTTCGTTGCAATGTGCTTCAGTGGAGAATAGTATTATCCATCACACATTGCAGTGTTGTATCGTTTACGCGTAATTCGCGTCAAACTCTGCCGTACAGAGAAACAGCCGCGCACAAAATTCAACCGTACCTAAGAGGTTAATGTAGTAAACAACAAGTCCTCTTGCGTTTGTAGTACATCGACTCGTCGCTGGGCGGCCTATAAGATATTAGTTTTCTCACTAATGTTCGCAAATGTAGAATGTATATATGGGAAACAAATCACACGTTACCCGGGTCCTTCAGCAGTGCATATGCCAAAGGCGTGTGTAATATTATGCGTTACAACTCTGTTTTGGCCGCGCACACTGACACGCATATAGCTGTGTGTGTGTTAGTTTGCGACTATTTGCATCACAGGATCCGTCAACAAACGAAGATGGAATGCAATTTGGCAAGAAGAGGAGGACAAGCAGCACTAACAGAGTAGCCAAACGCGTGTATTTCTTATAATTGATATAATTGTTATAATGTCATAATGTTATTATTGTTATATTGTTATATATATATATCTTGTAAAACACATATTAGCAAAATAAAACAATTTTTTTTATATTATCATCTCTAAATATAATGAAAGTATTCCTTGTGTACCGTTACGAAGCTCTTTAACGCGTTAGCTACGATGCGACACTATCTCTCTTTAGTGTACTATGCTTTCGCGGATGTCTACTACGCGTCTCTGTAGTAGTTCAATCTATCGACACATTCGCTCACCGTTTGAGGTAAATTATTCGTACCATTTGTCTCGCAACAGACTATTCTTATCCTCGAAATGTTTTATAACAATGTTAACAATATTCATGCTGAATATATAGAATTAAAATAGTAACACCTAGATCTATATATATATATATATATATATATATATACACACACGCACGTATATATATTCAATTTAAATAAATAAAATTTTTATTGTTCAATTTAATAAAATTACATTTCAATAAATATATACTATTGTAATTTCAATTTTTCTTTTTTAAGAATTAACTAATGAAAATGATTATTAATATTAAATTAAATTTTTATAATCAGTGTTGATTTAAATTTTTAAAATTAATTTGAAAAATAATAATAGCAAATATTTTACAATACAATCTAATAGTTGACCTATCAGTTAAGTATATACAGTAATGTCGTAAATATATTATTTCTTTTATAAAAAATTTAAAAATGTAGTTTAATCGAAAAATTTAAAATTTATATAAAAATTTATTCCAAATAGTATTTATGCATTTAGTATAATTTAATTTAAATAGTTTAAAAGTAGGGTGCATTAAATCGAGATGGGAGTTAATAGATTTGATATTTTATTATGTTTAAAATTTATTAAGAGTAGAAACAGCATAGAATTAAATTATTATTGGTTTCAGTGTGTATATCGTTTTTACCGGTAAGGATAGTGTTCCTGATGTACCGATACGAAGCTCTTTAACGCGTTAGCTACGATGCGACACTATCTTTCTTTAGTGTACTATGCTTTCACGGATGTCTAGTACGCGTCACTGTAGTAGTTCAATCTACCGACACATTCGCTTACCATTTGAGATAAATTATACGTACCATTTGTCTCGCAACAGACTATTCTTATCCTCGAAATGTTTTATAACAATGTTAACAATATTCATGCAGAAAATATAGAATTAAAATAGTAACACCTAGATCTATATATATATATATATACACACACACACGTATATATATTCAATTTAAATAAATAAAATTTTTATTGTCCAATTTAATAAAATTACATTTCAATAAATATATACTATTGTAATTTCAATTTTTCTTCTTTAAGAATTAATTAATGAAAATGATTATGAATATTAAATTAAATTTTTATAATCAGTGTTGATTTAAATTTTTAAAATTAATTTGAAAAATAATAATAGCAAATATTTTACAAAACAATCTAATAGTTGACCTATCAGTTAAGTATATACAGTAATGTCGTAAATATATTATTTCTTTTATAAAAAATTTAAAAATGTAGTTTAATCGAAAAATTTAAAATTTATATAAAAATTTATTCCAAATAGTATTTATGAATTTAGTATGATTTAATTTAAATAGTTTAAAAGTAGGGTGCACTAAATCGAGATGGGAGTTAATAGATTTGATATTTTATTATGTTTAAAATTTATTAAGAGTAGAAACAGCATAGAATTAAATCATTATTGGTTTCAGTATGTGTATCGTTTCTACCGGTAAGGAGAGTGTTCCTGGTGTATCGTTACGAAGCTCTTTATCGCGTTAGCTACGATGCGACACTATCTTTCTTTAGTGTACTATGCTTTCACGGATGTCTAGTACGCGTCTCTGTAGTAGTTCATTTTACCGACACATTCGCTTACCGTTTGAGGTAAATTATAAGTACCATTTGTCTCGCAACAGACTATTGTTATACTCGAAATGTTTTATAACAATGTTAACAATATTCATGCAGAATATATAGAATTAACACAGTAATACCTAGATTTATATATATATATATACACACACACACACGTATATATATTAAATTTAAATAAATTAAATTTTTATTGTTCAATTTAATATAATGACATTTAAATAAATATATACTACTGTAATTTCCGTTTTTACTTTTTTGAGAAATAATTAATACAAATGATAATAATAATTAATATTAATTTAAATTTTTACAATTAATTTGAAAAATACTAACATTAAATATTTTATAATAGAATTTAATAGTTGCTCTATCAATTAAATATTTGAATTAATGTCGTATATATATTATTTCTCTTACAAAAAATTTAAAAAATTAATTCAATCGAGAAGTTTAAAATTTGTATAAAAATTTATTCTAAATAGTACATATGAATTTAGAATAATTTAATTTAAATACTTTAAAAGTAGGGAGCTCTAAATCTAGTTTGGGGTTAATAGATTTAATATTTTGCTATTTTTTAAATTTATTAAAAGTGGAATCAGTATAGAATTCAATTATTACTGGTTTCAGTATGTGTAAACGTACATTATACGAGGAAACCGAAATTAGAATTTTTGCAGATTGAGAGATTAATGAACAATAATATACTTAGAACCTTTTTGAAAGATTTTATACTAGACTGTAATGTATATTATATATATATTTATATATATATACATATAAAACAGATGAAATATATATATACAATAGATTATCAGATGCTCCTTTTAACATGTCGATCCGTAACCTTGAATTTCTTTAGAATCTTTAACCTCAAAATGTAGTTCGGTAGTAGAAAACGAAGAGTAATTTGAAAAACACTATCGCGCAATGAGTTTGAAATTTGCGTCGTCTATGTGTCGTACTCTGCTTTAAAATATATCACACTCAATTTGATTATTCATTATTAAATACAATTATTAAAGCTAAAGTATATGCATCATATCCTTAAGAAAAATAATAATTTAATTATCAAAAACTTCGTTGCAATGTGCTTCAGTGGAGAATAGTATTATCCATCACACATTGCAGTGTTGTATCGTTTACGCGTAATTCGCGTCAAACTCTGCCGTACAGAGAAACAGCCGCGCACAAAATTCAACCGTACCTAAGAGGTTAATGTAGTAAACAACAAGTCCTCTTGCGTTTGTAGTACATCGACTCGTCGCTGGGCGGCCTATAAGATATTAGTTTTCTCACTAATGTTCGCAAATGTAGAATGTATATATGGGAAACAAATCACACGTTACCCGGGTCCTTCAGCAGTGCATATGCCAAAGGCGTGTGTAATATTATGCGTTACAACTCTGTTTTGGCCGCGCACACTGACACGCATATAGCTGTGTGTGTGTTAGTTTGCGACTATTTGCATCACAGGATCCGTCAACAAACGAAGATGGAATGCAATTTGGCAAGAAGAGGAGGGAGAAGCAGCACTAACAGAGTAGCCAAACACGTTTAATTCTTATAATTGATATAATTGTTATAATGTCATAATGTTATTATTGTTATATTGTTATATATATATATATCTTGTAAAACACATATTAGCAAAATAAAACAATTTTTTTTATATTATCATCTCTAAATATAATGAAAGTATTCCTTGTGTACCGTTACGAAGCTCTCTAACGCGTTAGCTACGATGCGACACTATCCCACTTTAGTGTACTATGCTTTCGCGGATGTCTACTACGCGTCTCTGTAGTAGTTCAATCTATCGACACATTCGCTCACCGTTTGAGGTAAATTATTCGTACCATTTGTCTCGCAACAGACTATTCTTATCCTCGAAATGTTTTATAACAATGTTAACAATATTCATGCTGAATATATAGAATTAAAATAGTAACACTTAGATCTATATATATATATATATATATATATATATATATACACACACGCACGTATATATATTCAATTTAAATAAATAAAATTTTTATTGTTCAATTTAATAAAATTACATTTCAATAAATATATACTATTGTAATTTCAATTTTTCTTTTTTAAGAATTAATTAATGAAAATGATTATAAATATTAAATTAAATTTTTATAATCAGTGTTGATTTAAATTTTTAAAATTAATTTGAAAAATAATAATAGCAAATATTTTACAATACAATCTAATAGTTGACCTATCAGTTAAGTATATACAGTAATGTCGTAAATATATTATTTCTTTTATAAAAAATTTAAAAATGTAGTTTAATCGAAAAATTTAAAATTTATATAAAAATTTATTCCAAATAGTATTTATGCATTTAGTATAATTTAATTTAAATAGTTTAAAAGTAGGGTGCATTAAATCGAGATGGGAGTTAATAGATTTGATATTTTATTATGTTTAAAATTTATTAAGAGTAGAAACAGCATAGAATTAAATCGTTATTGGTTTCAGTATGTGTATCGTTTCTACCGGTAAGGAGAGTGTTCCTGGTGTATCGTTACGAAGCTCTTTATCGCGTTAGCTACGATGCGACACTATCTTTCTTTAGTGTACTATGCTTTCACGGATGTCTAGTACGCGTCTCTGTAGTAGTTCATTTTACCGACACATTCGCTTACCGTTTGAGGTAAATTATACGTACCATTTGTCTCGCAACAGACTATTGTTATACTCGAAATGTTTTATAACAATGTTAACAATATTCATGCAGAATATATAGAATTAACACAGTAATACCTAGATTTATATATATATATATACACACACACACACGTATATATATTAAATTTAAATAAATTAAATTTTTATTGTTCAATTTAATATAATGACATTTAAATAAATATATACTACTGTAATTTCCGTTTTTACTTTTTTGAGAAATAATTAATACAAATGATAATAATAATTAATATTAATTTAAATTTTTACAATTAATTTGAAAAATACTAACATTAAATATTTTATAATAGAATTTAATAGTTGCTCTATCAATTAAATATTTGAATTAATGTCGTATATATATTATTTCTCTTACAAAAAATTTAAAAAATTAATTCAATCGAGAAGTTTAAAATTTGTATAAAAATTTATTCTAAATAGTACATATGAATTTAGAATAATTTAATTTAAATACTTTAAAAGTAGGGAGCTCTAAATCTAGTTTGGGGTTAATAGATTTAATATTTTGCTATTTTTTAAATTTATTAAAAGTGGAATCAGTATAGAATTCAATTATTACTGGTTTCAGTATGTGTAAACGTACATTATACGAGGAAACCGAAATTAGAATTTTTGCAGATTGAGAGATTAATGAACAATAATATACTTAGAACCTTTTTGAAAGATTTTATACTAGACTATAATGTATATTATATATATATTTATATATATATACATATAAAACAGATGAAATATATATATACAATAGATTATCAGATGCTCCTTTTAACATGTCGATCCGTAACCTTGAATTTCTTTAGAATCTTTAACCTCAAAATGTAGTTCGGTAGTAGAAAACGAAGAGTAATTTGAAAAACACTATCGCGCAATGAGTTTGAAATTTGCGTCGTCTATGTGTCGTACTCTGCTTTAAAATATATCACACTCAATTTGATTATTCATTATTAAATACAATTATTAAAGCTAAAGTATATGCATCATATCCTTAAGAAAAATAATAATTTAATTATCAAAAACTTCGTTGCAATGTGCTTCAGTGGAGAATAGTATTATCCATCACACATTGCAGTGTTGTATCGTTTACGCGTAATTCGCGTCAAACTCTGCCGTACAGAGAAACAGCCGCGCACAAAATTCAACCGTACCTAAGAGGTTAATGTAGTAAACAACAAGTCCTCTTGCGTTTGTAGTACATCGACTCGTCGCTGGGCGGCCTATAAGATATTAGTTTTCTCACTAATGTTCGCAAATGTAGAATGTATATATGGGAAACAAATCACACGTTACCCGGGTCCTTCAGCAGTGCATATGCCAAAGGCGTGTGTAATATTATGCGTTACAACTCTGTTTTGGCCGCGCACACTGACACGCATATAGCTGTGTGTGTGTTAGTTTGCGACTATTTGCATCACAGGATCCGTCAACAAACGAAGATGGAATGCAATTTGGCAAGAAGAGGAGGGAGAAGCAGCACTAACAGAGTAGCCAAACACGTTTAATTCTTATAATTGATATAATTGTTATAATGTCATAATGTTATTATTGTTATATTGTTATATATATATATATCTTGTAAAACACATATTAGCAAAATAAAACAATTTTTTTTATATTATCATCTCTAAATATAATGAAAGTATTCCTTGTGTACCGTTACGAAGCTCTCTAACGCGTTAGCTACGATGCGACACTATCCCACTTTAGTGTACTATGCTTTCGCGGATGTCTACTACGCGTCTCTGTAGTAGTTCCATCTATCGACACATTCGCTCACCGTTTGAGGTAAATTATTCGTACCATTTGTCTCGCAACAGACTATTCTTATCCTCGAAATGTTTTATAACAATGTTAACAATATTCATGCTGAATATATAGAATTAAAATAGTAACACTTAGATCTATATATATATATATATATATATATATATATATATATATATACACACACGCACGTATATATATTCAATTTAAATAAATAAAATTTTTATTGTTCAATTTAATAAAATTACATTTCAATAAATATATACTATTGTAATTTCAATTTTTCTTTTTTAAGAATTAATTAATGAAAATGATTATAAATATTAAATTAAATTTTTATAATCAGTGTTGATTTAAATTTTTAAAATTAATTTGAAAAATAATAATAGCAAATATTTTACAATACAATCTAATAGTTGACCTATCAGTTAAGTATATACAGTAATGTCGTAAATATATTATTTCTTTTATAAAAAATTTAAAAATGTAGTTTAATCGAAAAATTTAAAATTTATATAAAAATTTATTCCAAATAGTATTTATGCATTTAGTATAATTTAATTTAAATAGTTTAAAAGTAGGGTGCATTAAATCGAGATGGGAGTTAATAGATTTGATATTTTATTATGTTTAAAATTTATTAAGAGTAGAAACAGCATAGAATTAAATTATTATTGGTTTCAGTGTGTATATCGTTTTTACCGGTAAGGATAGTGTTCCTGATGTACCGATACGAAGCTCTTTAACGCGTTAGCTACGATGCGACACTATCTTTCTTTAGTGTACTATGCTTTCACGGATGTCTAGTACGCGTCACTGTAGTAGTTCAATCTACCGACACATTCGCTTACCATTTGAGATAAATTATACGTACCATTTGTCTCGCAACAGACTATTCTTATCCTCGAAATGTTTTATAACAATGTTAACAATATTCATGCAGAAAATATAGAATTAAAATAGTAACACCTAGATCTATATATATATATATATACACACACACACGTATATATATTCAATTTAAATAAATAAAATTTTTATTGTCCAATTTAATAAAATTACATTTCAATAAATATATACTATTGTAATTTCAATTTTTCTTTTTTAAGAATTAATTAATGAAAATGATTATGAATATTAGATTAAATTTTTATAATCAGTGTTGATTTAAATTTTTAAAATTAATTTGAAAAATAATAATAGCAAATATTTTACAAAACAATCTAATAGTTGACCTATCAGTTAAGTATATACAGTAATGTCGTAAATATATTATTTCTTTTATAAAAAATTTAAAAATGTAGTTTAATCGAAAAATTTAAAATTTATATAAAAATTTATTCTAAATAGTATTTATGAATTTAGTATGATTTAATTTAAATAGTTTAAAAGTAGGGTGCATTAAATCGAGATGGGAGTTAATAGATTTGATATTTTATTATGTTTAAAATTTATTAAGGGTAGAAACAGCATAGAATTAAATCATTATTGGTTTCAGTATGTGTATCGTTTCTACCGGTAAGGAGAGTGTTCCTGGTGTATCGTTACGAAGCTCTTTATCGCGTTAGCTACGATGCGACACTATCTTTCTTTAGTGTACTATGCTTTCACGGATGTCTAGTACGCGTCTCTGTAGTAGTTCATTTTACCGACACATTCGCTTACCGTTTGAGGTAAATTATACGTACCATTTGTCTCGCAACAGACTATTGTTATACTCGAAATGTTTTATAACAATGTTAACAATATTCATGCAGAATATATAGAATTAACACAGTAATACCTAGATTTATATATATATATATACACACACACACACGTATATATATTAAATTTAAATAAATTAAATTTTTATTGTTCAATTTAATATAATGACATTTAAATAAATATATACTACTGTAATTTCCGTTTTTACTTTTTTGAGAAATAATTAATACAAATGATAATAATAATTAATATTAATTTAAATTTTTACAATTAATTTGAAAAATACTAACATTAAATATTTTATAATAGAATTTAATAGTTGCTCTATCAATTAAATATTTGAATTAATGTCGTATATATATTATTTCTCTTACAAAAAATTTAAAAAATTAATTCAATCGAGAAGTTTAAAATTTGTATAAAAATTTATTCTAAATAGTACATATGAATTTAGAATAATTTAATTTAAATACTTTAAAAGTAGGGAGCTCTAAATCTAGTTTGGGGTTAATAGATTTAATATTTTGCTATTTTTTAAATTTATTAAAAGTGGAATCAGTATAGAATTCAATTATTACTGGTTTCAGTATGTGTAAACGTACATTATACGAGGAAACCGAAATTAGAATTTTTGCAGATTGAGAGATTAATGAACAATAATATACTTAGAACCTTTTTGAAAGATTTTATACTAGACTATAATGTATATTATATATATATTTATATATATATACATATAAAACAGATGAAATATATATATACAATAGATTATCAGATGCTCCTTTTAACATGTCGATCCGTAACCTTGAATTTCTTTAGAATCTTTAACCTCAAAATGTAGTTCGGTAGTAGAAAACGAAGAGTAATTTGAAAAACACTATCGCGCAATGAGTTTGAAATTTGCGTCGTCTATGTGTCGTACTCTGCTTTAAAATATATCACACTCAATTTGATTATTCATTATTAAATACAATTATTAAAGCTAAAGTATATGCATCATATCCTTAAGAAAAATAATAATTTAATTATCAAAAACTTCGTTGCAATGTGCTTGAGTGGAGAAGAGTATTATCCATCACACATTGCAGTGTTGTATCGTTTACGCGTAATTCGCGTCAAACTCTGCCGTACAGAGAAACAGCCGCGCACAAAATTCAACCGTACCTAAGAGGTTAATGTAGTAAACAACAAGTCCTCTTGCGTTTGTAGTACATCGACTCGTCGCTGGGCGGCCTATAAGATATTAGTTTTCTCACTAATGTTCGCAAATGTAGAATGTATATACGGGAAACAAATCACACGTTACCCGGGTCCTTCAGCAGTGCATATGCCAAAGGCGTGTGTAATATTATGCGTTACAACTCTGTTTTGGCCGCGCACACTGACACGCATATAGCTGTGTGTGTGTTAGTTTGCGACTATTTGCATCACAGGATCCGTCAACAAACGAAGATGGAATGCAATTTGGCAAGAAGAGGAGGGACAAGCAGCACTAACAGAGTAGCCAAACGCGTGTATTTCTTATAATTGATATAATTGTTATAATGTCATAATGTTATTATTGTTATATTGTTATATATATATATCTTGTAAAACACATATTAGCAAAATAAAACAATTTTTTTTATATTATCATCTCTAAATATAATGAAAGTATTCCTTGTGTACCGTTACGAAGCTCTCTAACGCGTTAGCTACGATGCGACACTATCCCACTTTAGTGTACTATGCTTTCGCGGATGTCTACTACGCGTCTCTGTAGTAGTTCAATCTATCGACACATTCGCTCACCGTTTGAGGTAAATTATTCGTACCATTTGTCTCGCAACAGACTATTCTTATCCTCGAAATGTTTTATAACAATGTTAACAATATTCATGCTGAATATATAGAATTAAAATAGTAACACTTAGATCTATATATATATATATATATATATATATATATATATATACACACACGCACGTATATATATTCAATTTAAATAAATAAAATTTTTATTGTTCAATTTAATAAAATTACATTTCAATAAATATATACTATTGTAATTTCAATTTTTCTTTTTTAAGAATTAATTAATGAAAATGATTATAAATATTAAATTAAATTTTTATAATCAGTGTTGATTTAAATTTTTAAAATTAATTTGAAAAATAATAATAGCAAATATTTTACAATACAATCTAATAGTTGACCTATCAGTTAAGTATATACAGTAATGTCGTAAATATATTATTTCTTTTATAAAAAATTTAAAAATGTAGTTTAATCGAAAAATTTAAAATTTATATAAAAATTTATTCCAAATAGTATTTATGCATTTAGTATAATTTAATTTAAATAGTTTAAAAGTAGGGTGCATTAAATCGAGATGGGAGTTAATAGATTTGATATTTTATTATGTTTAAAATTTATTAAGAGTAGAAACAGCATAGAATTAAATTATTATTGGTTTCAGTGTGTATATCGTTTTTACCGGTAAGGATAGTGTTCCTGATGTACCGATACGAAGCTCTTTAACGCGTTAGCTACGATGCGACACTATCTTTCTTTAGTGTACTATGCTTTCACGGATGTCTAGTACGCGTCACTGTAGTAGTTCAATCTACCGACACATTCGCTTACCATTTGAGATAAATTATACGTACCATTTGTCTCGCAACAGACTATTCTTATCCTCGAAATGTTTTATAACAATGTTAACAATATTCATGCAGAAAATATAGAATTAAAATAGTAACACCTAGATCTATATATATATATATATACACACACACACGTATATATATTCAATTTAAATAAATAAAATTTTTATTGTCCAATTTAATAAAATTACATTTCAATAAATATATACTATTGTAATTTCAATTTTTCTTTTTTAAGAATTAATTAATGAAAATGATTATGAATATTAGATTAAATTTTTATAATCAGTGTTGATTTAAATTTTTAAAATTAATTTGAAAAATAATAATAGCAAATATTTTACAAAACAATCTAATAGTTGACCTATCAGTTAAGTATATACAGTAATGTCGTAAATATATTATTTCTTTTATAAAAAATTTAAAAATGTAGTTTAATCGAAAAATTTAAAATTTATATAAAAATTTATTCTAAATAGTATTTATGAATTTAGTATGATTTAATTTAAATAGTTTAAAAGTAGGGTGCATTAAATCGAGATGGGAGTTAATAGATTTGATATTTTATTATGTTTAAAATTTATTAAGGGTAGAAACAGCATAGAATTAAATTATTATTGGTTTCAGTATGTGTATCGTTTCTACCGTTAAGGATAGTGTTCCTGGTGTACAAGTACGAAGCTCTTTATCGCATTAGCTACGATGCGACACTATCTTTCTTTAGTGTACTATGCTTTCACGGATGTCTAGTACGCGTCTCTGTAGTAGTTCATTTTACCGACACATTCGCTTACCGTTTGAGGTAAATTATACGTACCATTTGTCTCGCAACAGACTATTGTTATACTCGAAATGTTTTATAACAATGTTAACAATATTCATGCTGAATATATAGAATTAACACAGTAATACCTAGATTTATATATATATATATACACACACACACACGTATATATATTAAATTTAAATAAATTAAATTTTTATTGTTCAATTTAATATAATGACATTTAAATAAATATATACTACTGTAATTTCCGTTTTTACTTTTTTGAGAAATAATTAATACAAATGATAATAATAATTAATATTAATTTAAATTTTTACAATTAATTTGAAAAATACTAACATTAAATATTTTATAATAGAATTTAATAGTTGCTCTATCAATTAAATATTTGAATTAATGTCGTATATATATTATTTCTCTTACAAAAAATTTAAAAAATTAATTCAATCGAGAAGTTTAAAATTTGTATAAAAATTTATTCTAAATAGTACATATGAATTTAGAATAATTTAATTTAAATACTTTAAAAGTAGGGAGCTCTAAATCTAGTTTGGGGTTAATAGATTTAATATTTTGCTATTTTTTAAATTTATTAAAAGTGGAATCAGTATAGAATTCAATTATTACTGGTTTCAGTATGTGTAAACGTACATTATACGAGGAAACCGAAATTAGAATTTTTGCAGATTGAGAGATTAATGAACAATAATATACTTAGAACCTTTTTGAAAGATTTTATACTAGACTATAATGTATATTATATATATATTTATATATATATACATATAAAACAGATGAAATATATATATACAATAGATTATCAGATGCTCCTTTTAACATGTCGATCCGTAACCTTGAATTTCTTTAGAATCTTTAACCTCAAAATGTAGTTCGGTAGTAGAAAACGAAGAGTAATTTGAAAAACACTATCGCGCAATGAGTTTGAAATTTGCGTCGTCTATGTGTCGTACTCTGCTTTAAAATATATCACACTCAATTTGATTATTCATTATTAAATACAATTATTAAAGCTAAAGTATATGCATCATATCCTTAAGAAAAATAATAATTTAATTATCAAAAACTTCGTTGCAATGTGCTTCAGTGGAGAATAGTATTATCCATCACACATTGCAGTGTTGTATCGTTTACGCGTAATTCGCGTCAAACTCTGCCGTACAGAGAAACAGCCGCGCACAAAATTCAACCGTACCTAAGAGGTTAATGTAGTAAACAACAAGTCCTCTTGCGTTTGTAGTACATCGACTCGTCGCTGGGCGGCCTATAAGATATTAGTTTTCTCACTAATGTTCGCAAATGTAGAATGTATATATGGGAAACAAATCACACGTTACCCGGGTCCTTCAGCAGTGCATATGCCAAAGGCGTGTGTAATATTATGCGTTACAACTCTGTTTTGGCCGCGCACACTGACACGCATATAGCTGTGTGTGTGTTAGTTTGCGACTATTTGCATCACAGGATCCGTCAACAAACGAAGATGGAATGCAATTTGGCAAGAAGAGGAGGGAGAAGCAGCACTAACAGAGTAGCCAAACACGTTTAATTCTTATAATTGATATAATTGTTATAATGTCATAATGTTATTATTGTTATATTGTTATATATATATATATCTTGTAAAACACATATTAGCAAAATAAAACAATTTTTTTTATATTATCATCTCTAAATATAATGAAAGTATTCCTTGTGTACCGTTACGAAGCTCTCTAACGCGTTAGCTACGATGCGACACTATCCCACTTTAGTGTACTATGCTTTCGCGGATGTCTACTACGCGTCTCTGTAGTAGTTCAATCTATCGACACATTCGCTCACCGTTTGAGGTAAATTATTCGTACCATTTGTCTCGCAACAGACTATTCTTATCCTCGAAATGTTTTATAACAATGTTAACAATATTCATGCTGAATATATAGAATTAAAATAGTAACACTTAGATCTATATATATATATATATATATATATATATATATACACACACACACGTATATATATTCAATTTAAATAAATAAAATTTTTATTGTTCAATTTAATAAAATTACATTTCAATAAATATATACTATTGTAATTTCAATTTTTCTTTTTTAAGAATTAATTAATGAAAATGATTATAAATATTAAATTAAATTTTTATAATCAGTGTTGATTTAAATTTTTAAAATTAATTTGAAAAATAATAATAGCAAATATTTTACAATACAATCTAATAGTTGACCTATCAGTTAAGTATATACAGTAATGTCGTAAATATATTATTTCTTTTATAAAAAATTTAAAAATGTAGTTTAATCGAAAAATTTAAAATTTATATAAAAATTTATTCCAAATAGTATTTATGCATTTAGTATAATTTAATTTAAATAGTTTAAAAGTAGGGTGCATTAAATCGAGATGGGAGTTAATAGATTTGATATTTTATTATGTTTAAAATTTATTAAGAGTAGAAACAGCATAGAATTAAATCGTTATTGGTTTCAGTATGTGTATCGTTTCTACCGGTAAGGAGAGTGTTCCTGGTGTATCGTTACGAAGCTCTTTATCGCGTTAGCTACGATGCGACACT